>NC_135385.1:17814256-18079256 GCF_049243985.1 Paroedura picta | reverse complement strand
CTGGAATTGAGGTCAGCCCCTTGTTAGTGTAAACACCAGCCCAATCCGAAGCAGAACAAGAGATCGCCATCTGTCTACGTTAAAACGAAAATCGGTTTTACTAAGACCTGGAGCAAAGTACTTCCAATGGAGAGATCCTTCTTCAGCATCTGCCTCCTCCAGGTCAACCCCGCTACACAAAAGACCATCTCTACTGGGCCCAAATGTCTTGCAAGCCAAATGGCATCTGGTAGACTGAAACCAAACATCCTTGCCACGGGCTTGCTGCGTGACACCCTTCCCCTCGCCTTCCTCCTTACAATGAATCAAGGAACATGTTTTAGGGTTCTTGAACAAACGGAGCCTGCCCACACGGACTGACTCAGATAAAAATCAATTAGTGCAGATTAGCCGGGGGGGGGGGGGGACGACGACAATCGACGCCACAACTCCAAAAATCTGCTCTGACAAACTCACCGAAAGGGGATGCAAAACACGGAGGCCCCTACGACTTCCATCATCAGCCAGGTGTGCCATGGAGCATTTGGGGACGGGCAAAAGGAGAGCAATTAAACTCTCCGCCCCTTTCGTTTTGTGTACATGGGTGATCCAAGTGCCTGTGCAAACGGGAACAAATGGGCTAATCCACTCCAGTGCGCTGACTCATTCACACTTTGAGCATCTTAAATCTCCGCTTCCCTCACTCTCCCGTTACCCGGGGAAATTTTGTCCCTGCTTCCACTGCCTAATTAATGCCAAATGGCTGTTGCTGTCACCAGGAACAGAAAGTGTCTTCTCCGTGAACAGCTGGCCCAGATATGTGCAGACAAATCCCACAGCTCCGCATGGCCATTTCCCCCAACACCACCACCACCCTAACAAGGAGCGAATCTCTACAGCTGCTTCTGGATTGCTCATTCCTGTTCGTTTATCCCGAAGCCCATTCTCCAGCGTGGGAATCGGAGGGGAGGGCTTGGGTTTGTGCATCATCTTCTGTTTCCCTAACCGTCCATTGTCCCGGTTTACAATGGGCCCTTCTTTTTAAGCGTTAGTTTAACATCAATTACGTGTAAGTGGCGTATTCAGTGCTTTCTTTTTTTTTTAAAGATAGCATTAAAAACCCCCAAAATAATAAATCAATTGGGACAGCGGTAAGAACAATTACGGGATCAAAATCTGGCGGTGACAGCCTACGAAGGGAACAATGGGACACGGCTAAATCCTGACAGAGTTTCTTGTTAGATGCTGTAATTCCCCTCAGGAGTTTGTTCTGGACTTGATTCTAATCCTTTTTTTCTGGGGCTGTTTAGGGAACAAGGAAGCTATTCACAAAGAGAAGTTCACAAAGATTTTTTTTTAAACAACAACAACAAACAAACCGGGGGAGGAGTATGCAAACTGCATAAAACTACTAAAGCTGCTTTGTTGTTGTTGTTAGGTGCGAAGTCGTGTCTGACCCATCGCGACCCCATGGACAATGATCCTCCAGGCCTTCCTGTCCTCTCCCATTCCCCGGAGTCCATTTAAGTTTGCCCCGACTGCTTCAGTGACTCCATCCAGCCACCAAATTCTCTGTCGTCCCCTTCTTCTTTTGTCCTCGATCGCTCCCAGCATTAGGCTCTTCTCCAGGGAGTCCTTCCTTCTCATGAGGTGGCCAAAGTGTTTGAGTTTCATCTTCAGGATCTGGCCTTCTGAGGAGCAGTCAGGGCTGATCTCCTCTAGGACTGACCGGTTTGTTCACCTTGCAGTCCAAGGGACTCACAAGAGTCTTCTCCAGCACCAGAGTCCAAAAGCCTCAATTCTTTGACGCTCGGCCTTCCTATGAATAAAAACAATCCTCGATGCACACAGAGAGACAGAGAGTTTAAAAGAGTGAATCCTCCTCTGGTAAAAGCCTGAGTGGAATGAAATTCTTTGGCCTGTCACCCAAAAGACAGCCAAATAGGTGTTAGATAAGCCTCCATGGGAAGAATGTTCCAAATGGGAAGGCCACCACTGCATAAGCCTTGTCAATGAATGCCACCTGCCTCCCCTCTATGGTTAATGTCAGAATCATAGAATTGGAAGGGGCCTCATGGGTCATCTAGTCCAACCCCCTGCACTATGCAGGACACTCACATCCCAATCGCTCATCCACTGTAACCTGCCACCCCTTTGCCTTCACAGAATAACAGAACAGGTAGAATTTCACAATTCAGGTAGAATTTCTTCCATTCTAAGAGCACGGCGCTTCTGATTCGGGAGCCATTCAGATCACCCTACACACTAGCCAGGTTGACTTGTCCTCTGACCTCTCTGCTCTGCAGGATCGGGAGTTCTTGGTCTGAGGAAGAGTGCTTGCCCTCGGAAGCTCACGCCTTGAATAAAATCTTGGTTGGTCTTAAAGGGGCTACTGGACTCTGGTTTTATTGTGCTACTTCAGACCAACACGGCTACCCATTTGAATCTAGCGTGGTTGAGTAGTTAGAGACACTAGGATCTGAGAAGTCCAATTTCAATGCTCCACTCTGCCGTGGAAGCCAGCCAGGTGACCTTTGGCTGGCCAGTCAGGTAGAGAAATACCCGGAGACTTTGGGGGCGGGGCCAGAAGGAGTGGAGTATAATGCTATGGATTCCGCCTCCCAAGCCGCCTTTTTCTCCTGGGGAACTCGTGTATCTGATCTGGAGATGAACTTCAATTCCAGGGGATCCCCAGGTCTCCCCTGTGGACTGGCATCCCTACTCACAAGATGCTCTGAGGATACAATGGAGAAGAAGAGAAGGATGTATGTTGCTTTGGATCCTGATTGGGAAGAAAGTTCAGTGATGCAAATACCCTAAATACGTTGTGGAACTTCAGCCTTTTTTATCCATTTTCCGACCCCACGTTGAGCCAACCATTCTCCTCCATTTTATGCCCCCTTCTTCCATCTGACCCTGGAACTGAGGGGCCCAAACCCAAATCAAGTTGGGCATGAGGGGGGACAGCCCTCGCTGTCTCTGGGCCCCAGCTGGCAGTATTCAGAGTTTCTTTGCAGGCGTCATGACCTACAACCAGGGGTAGAAATCTCCTCTGTGGATTTGCCTCTTCCCCCATCTGAAGCCATCTAAGCTAGCAGCCATCGGTACATTTGTGGAGCGTTTGGGAGAAAATGACGCGCACCACAAAACAGTGGGGCTCCTGAATACAGTTCATCAGCACCCTGCCGCTTTGTAATCCGACGCAGAGGAAGGGTCTGAAACGAGCCTTCTGCTTTACAATTGGTAATCGGCTATAATCAGACCTGCTGCATAATCAACCCTGGCCTGATCCAAACATCCGATGAGAAAGGAGTGCGGCGGTGACAGGATTCAAAATATTTATTCATGCCGTTCCCCTTTGGGGGCATGTATTAAGCACAAGCCACTCACACACGGCGCTATCTGCCATCATTAAGGCTGTGATCCCTTTGCCAGCTGTGGGGGATTCTTTGGTTTTAAAGTGTATGCGTATTTTGCTAGTTTGTGGGTTTCCCTTGCTTCCCTCACCAAGGTTAACCACCCTTGCTTAATGCCTGGGGTCTAGAAACACGTGTGGTGGTGTAAGGGCTGCTATTTCAGAGTTCGATTTCCAGTTTGGTGTCGTGGTTAGGAGTGCGGACTTCTAATCTGGTATTCCGGGTTCGATTCTGCGCTTCCCCACGTGCAGCCAGCTGGGTGACCTTGGGCTCGGCACGGCACTGATAAAACTCTTCTGACCAAGCAGTGATATCAGGGCTCTCTCAGCCTCACCCACCCCACAGGGTGTCTGTTGTGGGGAGAGGAAAGGGAAGGCGATTGTAAGCCACTTTGAGACTCCTTCGGGTAGAGAAAAAGCGGCATATAAGAACCAACTCTTCTTCTTCTTCAGTAATATCAGGGCTCTCTCAGCCTCCCCCACCTCACAGAGTGTCTGTTGTGGGGAGAGGAAAGGGAAGGCGATTGTAAGCTGCTTTGAGACTCCTTTGGGTAGAGAAAAAGCGGTATATAAGAACCAACTCTTCTTCTTCTTCAGTAATATCAAGGCTCTCTCAGCCTCACCTCCCTTACAGAGTGTCTGTGGTGTGGAGGGGAAAGGGAAGGCAATTGTAAGCCACTTTGAGATTCCTTCGGATAGAGAAAAGCGGCTTCTTCTTCTTCATTATATCATACTCTTCCCTCAAAGTTTCATGTAGATTAGGCATATCAGAAGCAGAAGTCTTGGGCAAATTGTTTCCAATTCTGGGTTGTTCCAGCTTCCACGGATTCCAGCCGTGTTAATAGGGTCAGCCTACAAATATGATTTAAAACAGCCGAGCTTTACCTTTGAATATCAAAAGACAAACTGGGTGAACAGATCTCTTGTGAGGGATGAGACCGCATTTCACATCTCCCCATTCCGATTTTCTTTTTCTTTTCTTCCTTTTCCACCACTTCCTGTTTTCCCGTGGTAGCTTTTTTCTTACCCAAATGATGCCTGTTTCCCAACACTGTTTGTATGTCAGCTGTGACTTTGTATAAAATGATGCATGAAATGACATTGAACTGGCAGAAAAGAAATGAAAGCAAAAGAATTATAGACAGCCATTTATTTATCTGCCACTTTGACCCCTGTTGAGGACCTGGAGCAGCTTACAGTATCACCTCTGCTGTTTAATCGCCACAACAACCTTGTGGTTCAGATTAGCCGCAAAGAGAAAGAATAGCCTAAAATCATCCCCAGTAATTGGACTAGAACAGTGTAATTCTGCTTAGGAGACCTAGGCCCCAGATAAAATCTTGTTTCAGGCTTATTCGGTTACTACTGAATATGGTGTTAAGGTGGTCTCCTTAGTTTGATATCACTGTCATTACGCTTTTAAATTTTCCTAATTCCTAGGAACTAGAATGACTAGAGTTTAGCCATCTGAGCATGACAGCTAGGCATGAAACCTCCAGATTCAGGGGTAGTCTTCCTTGTCATGCCAGGAGCTGGGATTTTCTATCATATGTTATGCCCTGCTTGTTAACTTCTCAGGATTGAGCGTGGGTGTCTTGTTATCGGTAAAAAACAGGAATCAGACGTTGCTTCAGATGCAATCGCATGCAATCTCTATCCCATTGAATCATAGGGACTTACTTCTGAGGAGACCCACTTAGGCCTGCTAGCTCCCTTCTGAACCTGCCATAACTGTCTCTTTTTACTCAGTGAGTAACTCCTTATTGGTCTCAAACGGCTAGCCGCAACTATAACGCTGCTTCTTCTGTGAAAAATAAGTTAGTGTATTGACCGGAGAGAGTAAGAAAGAGGCACAATAGAGAAGTAGAGTGAAAATAATTCCAACAAATTGCATTTAATCCTCCTTAGAGCATCAATAAAAGAAAACAACCGCAAACGAAAATACACGATAAAATTCTCCGTTATCTTTATGACAATCCGTAGCACGGCTTTCTGGATAAGACTGGTGATTTTGCAGCCCCCAAAACAAATAGAGACACCTTCCTTTTCCACTGGCAAGTAAAAATTCACATTTTAGATCAGTGGTCTTGTCTAGTTCGGCTAAAAAGCAAGACAGGATCTGGATTTCCATGCACTGGAACCATAACACACCCCAAGGGGGGGTTAATTGGGAGACCCTGTGCAATATATTCAGCAACATATCATCCAGGAAATAGAATCATAGAGTAGGAAGGAGCCTTACAGCAGGGGTAGTTCGCAGGCAGAGGCTCATGAACATCTGGAGGACCACAGCTTGACTACCCCTGCCTTAGAGGCCATCTAGTCCAACCCCCTGCTCAATGCAGGACCATCAACATGAGTTCCAATCCCCATTCAGGCATCATGACGCCCACTAGGTTTTTAACTAGTTACCATCTTTCACAGGATTATTGCTGGAATTGCAATCAGCAAGCAATTCGGTGAAGTCAACTCTGAAGGGTTGTTGTAGTAAAATTCCTGGGCTGCTAAACTGTACCTAGGTGCTCACTAGTGACATCAGGTGGTTACTGGTGGGATTGCAGTGGAAAAATCCTGAGCACATGGCCTGAGGGATCCCTTTGTTTAAATTGGGCCACCGCCTGATTATTCTAATTCTGATGATTTTAATTTTGGGGATATCGTGAAGTCGACAGACATGGCTGGGTTTATTCACTTGGATCTCACCCTTCTTGTAAGGAAGAGCGGCATGATGGAGAAGATTTTCTTCCTTTCACCTATTTAATGGTCGCCAGGTTCGGCTGAGAAGTGAGAGTTTTGCGGGGATTCATGCACTATTTCCCCCTCTCCAATTTCTGCACATCTGTCTTTCCCTCCTTCTCACTTCAGTATGAGTGTAAATATATTTTTAAAAGGCGACGACTCCTTGTTCTAGCCTTCCACAGGCTCACGTTTTGTAAAGTTTAGCAGGAAATTGCAAACCGGCTCAGAATGTATTTATTTTTGATTGCGAGGAAGCATACTAAATCGGTAGACTGAGCTGTCCCAGAAAGGTGTTTTTAACCTAATGAAACTGTCGGGAGAGCATTTTAGACTCTTGTCACCCTTGTTAAATAGCTGTGCCGTTTTTAATCAGATTGCCCAACCATTCCTGTCTAATATTACTTTAAATCCCCTGCTTAACAACTATTTACTGGTTTACAATGTATTTACTTATTTGCAATTATATACTGCCCCCCCCTTACAGATTTTATCGTTTTATTATAAAACAATTTTTAATAATAATTACAGTGTTGATCTGGGCTTTCCGGTGTTTATGACCTAGCTTGGCGCTGTATGTTAATAAATCTAACCACATTGCTATTGATTTCTCTCTGTTTTGGAACACAAATTTCTAAAAATATAAAAGTGAAACAGCGTCGCCACTGATGAGGGGCCTTTCCCAGGTCAATTGTGACCCTACCACACGAGTGGCCAAACTGTGGCTCTCCAGATGCCCCAGGACTACAATTCCCATGAGCCCCTGCCAGCTCTCCAGATGTCCATGGGCTGCAATACTCATGAGCCCGACAGCTCATGAGTATGGACTACGATTCCCATGAGCCCCTGCCAGATGCCAAAGGACTACGATACCCATGATCCCCTGCCATCTCTCCAGATGTCCACAGTCAACAATACCCATGAGCCCCTGCCAGCTCTGCAGATGCCCATAGACTACAATACCCATGAGCCCCCACCAGCTCTGCAGATGCCCATAGACTACAATACCAATGAGCCCCTGCCAGCTCTGCAGTTGTCCAGGGACTTCAATACCCATGATCCCCTGCCAGCCAGCTCTCCAGATGTCCAGAAAACAATACCCATGAGCCCCTGCCAACTCTCTAGATATCAAGGTACTGCAATACCCATGAGCCCCTGCCAGCTCTCCAGAAGTCCACAGACAACGATACCCATGATCCCCTGCCAGCTCTGCAGATGCCCATGGACTACACTTCCTATGAGGAGGGCCGCACTTGGGCCACCGCTTGCTAATTGAATGCTGACAAATTCCTCCCGCCCCCTGTGGATGTCAAGCCACGAGGCTCGCCCGCTCCCCACCGGCACGCCCCGCGCCACGCCCCCTTGCCGCAAGCCCCGCCCCCTTGCCGCAAGCCCCGCCCCCTCTCCCTCCGCCGCGGGCCGCCATTGGTGAGGGGAACCCCGGCGCTTCCGGGAGGGGGCGTGTCCGGCTGGCGGCGGCGGCGACTCTCTCCATGGCGGAGGAAGCGTTGGCGAAGGCGCGCGGCAGGAGCCTCAGTGCTTTCCGCGGAGGTACATTGAGGGATTCCTCCGCCCTCCCTTCCACCCCCCCCCCCGGCGGAGGGAAGGGGAAAACGGGGCGCGAGGGGGGCTGGCCGGGACTTCTTTCGCAGCTGGAGGCGGGCGGGAGATTGGCAGGGCTGGGGAGGAGGGAGCTCCATGGACTACAATTCCCATAAGCCCCTGCAGACTGGGCCTTATGCGCCTCATGCACCCCTAATTTGTGCTCCTGCGCTGGGGCAGAGAAGTTCTCAGTGCATAAGCGGTCTTTGCAACTCCTCCTGATAGGGAAAAGCGGCATATAAGAAACAAGTCTTCTTCCTCCTCCTCCCTCTCAGTCTCACCTCCCTCACAGGGTGTCTGTTGTAGGTAGAGAAAAGGGAGATTGTAAGCCGCTTTGAGTCCCCCTTCTGGTAGGGAAAGCGGCATATAAGATTAAGGTGACCAGATTTTAACATTGGTAAAGCGGGACACCATTGACTGGGGGGGGGGAGGGGTGGTTCTCGATTAAAAATTTGGTCCGTATGGAGCAACAAAAAGTTTCATAGCACGCAAAAACAGTATTGTAATATATATTTGTTAATTTCAACCTCAGTACAATTTGTCAGGTTTCCCCCAGATGTCCCTCCAAAAAGTGGGACAATCTGGACACCTTATATAAGATCCAACTCTTCTTCTTAACGCAGGCTTTCTCTTCCAAGGTTTTGTGACGTTTTTTGACAGCCCTGGAAGGGTTTTCCGAACTGGTGGGAGTTAAGTGTGTGTGTGTGCGTGTTTTATCAGTGATATGAACATATATGGTCCATATGTGGTCATATCGACCTACCCACCCTGTCCCAAAACAGCCAGTGATGGGCCTGGAGGGGTGTAGGAAGGGGAGGGCCCTGGGTGGGCATGTCCGTACCTCTGCTTCCCCACCCTATTCTGCATGAATTAATTAATCTTAATTAACCCTTCCAGGGCCCTCAAGAAATCCCAGGGTTTCACGAAAGCCTGGCCCGGAGAGCACGGTCAGAAGAACACCGCCCCTGCAACAGGCTGTAGGAAGTATGCGGTTTCCTTGGCCTAAGCCATAGCCAAAATAGCTGCAGCTCTGTAATGGCTTTTTGCATTCCAAATTGGAGGTAGCAGAGAGCATTTCTCCGCAAAGCCTTCTCGACAGCTTGGTTCTTGGTTTCCTAGAGGAAATGTTTCCTCTCCCCCAACAGAGCCGGATCTTCCCCGGTCCGGAGCGTGCGCGCGGTTCTGCCACATGAGTCCTGGCAGCAGGGTGGGTGCAGATGGTCTTGCCAGTTTGGAGCAGAGCACCCTCCATTCCGCACGGGGTGGGGTGGGGGGGGAAGCTGGTGACAGATGGAGCCCCCTGGTTACGTGAAGTCGACAGCAAAAATGTTATCACAAGGGATGTCCAGGGACAGGGTAAATGTTACTGAACAAAACTGGGGGCAAATGCTCCTTTTAAGTGTGATTAAGCAGCCGTCGCAACGCCGATCTACGGGCAGCCTCCTAAAACCCACTGCGGTGGTTATTACAGCTACTCCGGTCTAGGATCGTACGATTAAATAAAAAATAATAATTGCCGTGTTACCGACGGCCCATCCCTGATTGGTATCTTCCAATTTTCCCATCGGCTTGTTTGTGAAAAACAACAAACCTGTTGCAAGAATCCTGCGTGGATGTCTGGTGTCTTTTATCAGAGGAGTGGAGCAAGGGTTGTCTAGAACAGGGGGAGTCAACCTGGTGGTCCTCCAGATGTCCATGGACTGCAATTCCCAGGAGCCCCTGCCAGCAAATGCTGGCAGGGGCTCATGGGAATTGTAGTCCATGGACATCTGGAGGACCACAGGTTGACTACCCCTGGTCTAGAAATCAACTGGGAAAGAATATTGGGGGCGGAAATACAGCTGTTCATCACAAGAGCGTTTGGATTCGTTTTTTTAAAGGCCTTAGAACTGAGCCAGTCAGTGGATGCTAGGTGCAATGAAGGGAATATGAGGCCCATTTTCTATATGTGCGTGATCCGATACCAAGCCCTTCACCGCAGGTTTTGAGTGGTCTCACCGAGGGACTGCCGTGCTCGAAAAAGCCCCGGAGATGTAGCCTGCATGTTCCTTTGGGTCGTGGTGGTTGAACCCACAAAGTTCTGCCTTCTGCTGAGCAAGAGCATGGGTCTGTCAAGGTCTCCTCCGACTGGCCTGGAGACACTCTAGGACCTTATGTAAATACCTTTCACGTCACCTTTTGGGCCTTTTAGAATCATGGAATCCTAGTGGGAGTGGGAAGGGGCCATAGAGGGCATCTAGTCCAACCCCTTGGTCTTTGCAGGGTCAGCCTAACGGGGTTTTCAAAGAGGGTGGTACGCCCCCCTCCCCACGGGGGCGGTGAAGAATCCAGGGGGGTGGCGAGGAATCTGGGATGCACTGAAGAATTTGAGGTCAGTGAGAAATTTGGGGGCAGTAGGGGGGAGGAGATGGAGGAGGAGGAGGTGGCGGTGGCGGTGGTGGGTGAGGCTGAGAGAGCCCTGATATTCCAGCTCAGTCAGAACAGCTTTATCAGCGCCGTGGCGAGCCCAAGGTCACCCAGCTGGCTGCATGTGGGGGAGTGCAGAATCCAACCCGGCTGGACAGATTGGAAGTCCGCACTCCTAACCACTACACCAAACTGGCTCTCAGGACAGCTCTGGGAGGCTGGAAAAGCCTTCTGCTTGCTTGCTTGCTTGCTTCTCTCTCTCTCTCTCTCTCTCTCTGCTCCCCAAAAGTGTGCTTTGAATTTGCACTAGACCGAACACCAGGAAAGAGGTGCGTGTTCATATGTGCGAGGGGCACTATGGATGTGGCCTGGGAACCAAGGTGGCGGCAAAACCCAAAAGTCCAGAAACCACCTGCCTAAAGCATCGAGGACAAGGATCTGCCCAGCCTCTGCTTAAAGACCGCCGGGCATCCGATTCCAGCTGCTTAACTATTCTGTGAAAAAAAGAATCCCCCCCTGCTTCTGGAGTGGCTCTATTTTGGTGACCCTTCAAAGGTGACCCTCTGTCGTCTCTGTCTTCTTCAGCAACTGATGTGCTGGCATTTGCCGCATTTGGTACCCACCACAGACCTGCAGGGCCAAGTGTTTAAATTCCTGGACAGAGTCCTGGGCGTTTGAAGGGAACCGCAGAAAGATCAGGCTGCACTTTTAGTTTTGCCTTGATCGGGAAGGGCTAGCGTTGCGTAACGTCCAACCGCCTTCCTTTTCACCGTGAACTGTCAGGTTAAATTTTAAACGACAGTTTTTAATTCCGCACACACACACCCTCCCCTTTCGCCATTCAGAAATGATTGTCTAACTTCGGCAAATTGCTCTCACCTTTGAGTCTGCCGAGGCCTCGGGAGAAGGGAGCTGTTAACTCTGCAGATGGCCCCAGGGGTAATTTTTCCAATTAGAAACCTGATTTGGGGAGGCCGGAGTTGACCCGATGGCAGCTTTAGGGGTTCTTCACGCTGCGGGAAGGGAAAAGGAGACGCTGGTTTGGTAGCAGTCAAAAAGAAAGGGGAGGGATGTCTTTGGGTGAGGAAATCTTCCCTCCTAATCTCAGGATTAGTTAATGTATAGTTCCAGATTCGAATCCTCACTCTGCCACGGAAGCTTGTGGGATGACATTGGTCCTGGATGCACTCTTGGCCTAGCTTCCCTTGCAGCCTCACCTTGCTTTAAAAAATTCTCCTTTTTTGTGGGAATAAAACGGAGGGCAGAGCACTGCCTTACAGCTGTATCGGTCCAGCCGCCTTAGTCATACAAAAGTTGCGTGCCGAAATTTTGCTTCTAACCTGTCTCTTTAAGTCTTTCCTCTCACTCTCCCGTCATCCAGTTGGCTTAGTTGAGTGTGTTTTTGCTTAATTTGAGGGGTGTTCTTCTTTTCCTTGGCTTGGGGCAGCTTCAGCTGTGAGCGGCGTTCATCCTGATGACAGAATTTTGTAGTACGTGGAGCGTTTCTCTAGCGGAAAATATCTTCGCCTTGATTACTTATGCAGGAGGCATCCCGGTCCAGGGGACTTGAAGTAGAGAGGAGACAAACCAGTTCAACTGTTCACACATTGCTGAGTTGATTGTATTAGGGGACGTAGATCATCTCTGATCAGGACGTAGAAAGTGGTGGCCATTTGGAGAGGTTTCTTTCAATCACGTTCTTGGTTGGGCGGGAACACAGTGTTAAAGTCGGACCTCTGCCCATGGACTCAAGTTCCATTCTTATGCATCCTCTCCCCTTTGGGCCATGACCTTCAACCCGCTGGGTGACCTTGGGCTCACCACAGCACTGATAGAAGTGTCCTGACCGAGCAGGAATATCAGGGCTCTCTCAGCCTCACCCACCTCACAGGGTATCTGTTGTGGGGAGAGGAAAGGAAAGGCAAATGTAAGCCGCTTTGAGACTCCTTCGGGTAGAGAAAAGCGGCATATAAGAACCAACTCTTCTTCTTCTTCAGTAATCTCAGGGCTCTCTCAGCCTCACCCACCTCACAGGGTATCTGTTGTGGGAAGAGGAAAGGAAAGGCAAATGTAAGCCGCTTTGAGACTCCTTCGGGTAGAGAAAAGCGGCATATAAGAACCAACTCTTCTTCTTCAGTAATATCAGGGCTCTCTCAGCCTCACCTCCCTCACAGGGTGTCTGTTGTGGGGAGAGGAAAGGGAAGGAGATTGTAAGCCGCTTTGAGACTCCTTCGGGTAGAGAAAAGCAGCATATAAGAACCAACTCTTCTTCTTCTTCAGTAATCTCAGGGCTCTCTCAGCCCCACCTCCCTCACAGGGTGTCTGTTGTGGGGAGAGGAAAGGGAAGGCGACTGTAAGCCGCTTTGAGCCTCCTTCGGGTAGAGAAAAGCGGCATATAAGAACCAACTCTTCTTCTTCAGTAATATCAGGGCTCTCTCAGCCTCACCCACCTCACAGGGTGTCTGTTGTGGGGAGAGGAAAGGGAAGGCGACTGTAAGCCGCTTTGAGCCTCCTTCGGGTAGAGAAAAGCGGCATATAAGAACCAACTCTTCTTCTTCAGTAATATCAGGGCTCTCTCAGCCTCACCCACCTCACAGGGTGTCTGTTGTGGGGAGAGGAAAGGGAAGGCGACTGTAAGCCGCTTTGAGCCTCCTTCGGGTAGAGAAAAGCGGCATATAAGAACAAACTCTTCTTCTTCATGGTGGATCTTCCTCTTCATTTGCATCTGGAGAAGGGAGCTTTGACTCCTGAGACTGGATATCTGGGTAATTTGGATGGCTTTTCAGGTGCTACCGGATTTGAATTTTGTTCTTCAACCTGAATTTTGTCCTTCTCCCCCATGAACCGGTCTTCATAGACAATGGGAATGCTGACGCCTTTTCCATTCTTCTCTCTCTTTCCTCCCCGTCATGTTCAGAGGCGGAACAGGAATGGAAGGCCCCGTTCTACTTCATTCAGGGCGCGGACCCTCAGTTTGGGCTCATGAAAGCCTATGCCATCGGCGACTGCAGCAGCGGCGGGGACGAATGGGACCAGGAGCTGAAACTCACGGAACAAGCGGTTCAAGCCATCAACCGGCTGGATCCCAAGCCGAAGTTCTTTGTGATTTGTGGGGATCTCGTACACGGCATGCCAGGTAACCAGGTGGAACCCCAGAGCTGAAAAGCTCTCCAGCACCTTTCCGGTCCCCAAGCGTGTCTGCACAGGTGGCCTTGTTAGGAATAATCAAAAACAATCCCTCCCTTTCATTTCACTTTCCCAGGGCAGCTTGCTGGGTGACGGTTGACTCCCCTCCCCGGCCAGGTCTCCTTGTTCAGTCAGGCTCTCCAGCAAAAAGCAGATACCTGGAGGACCGTTAAGGTTGTCCATATAACCCTAGAGATTGATAGGGGTGGCTCTCCACCTGTGGGGTGTTACATTCCGTGCAAAACCAAAACAAAAAAAGGGAACCGAAACCCAACCGGAACAAAAGTCAGGAACCCAAAAGTTGAGCTGCAAAAGCAATATTTTTTTTAAACAATCGTACAAATATTTATTAAACAACGTGCATGGATATACATTAAAAACATATTTAAAACAACACGTGCCCAAATAGGCCAAATGCATTTCGACCCCAAGGGGTCTTCCTCAGTAGTCAAATTAACGTGTGGAATGCTGTTTTGGACAAGATCAAAATCTAAAGGCTTGCTGGATGGCAAAGAAAAATCTGTTACGTTTAGCTCCAACTGGTATTTCTAAAGTATCTTATTTGGAGACCCCCCCCCCCATTTTTTTCTAGCACACACAGGAAGGCACTTTTGATGCAGAGCTAAGCATAAGCTAAGAGCGAGGGCCTCAGATAATACGTATTTTGGAAGGGGGGCTCCAAATAACATACTTTAGAAATACTAGTTGGAGCTAAACCGAACAGATTTTATTTTGCCATCCAGCAAGCCTTTAGATCAGTGGTTCTCAACCTGGGGGTCGGGACCCCTTTGGCAGGGCAAGCAGCTTGGCCGGGGGGAAGGGGGTGCCATCCACACAACAGCCTTGCAGGGTAGATCGAGATGGAGCGTTCGTCTGTCTGGAGCAGCAGAAAAGAGCGAGATCGGCACAGTGGGACAAGAGACAGAACTGAACTGAGAAACCCCAGAAGAAGAAAAAAATTATATACAATCATGAACAAGGCCAGTTTCAGTTTAATTTCTGGATAATTTTATGGTTGGGGGTCACCCCAACATGAGAAACTATATTAAAGGGTCACAGCATTAGGAAGGTTGAGAACCACTGCTTTAGATGTTGACCTTGTACAAAAGAGCATTCCACCCATTAATTTGACCACTGGAGAAGACCCTTGGTATTTTACATTCCACCAAATTGCTGTCGGAGAACCTGGTTCCCACCATGATAGAACCACCATGGTTTCCCGTCTGGTGGAATGAGCCCCCAGGAGAACTGAGGGCTCTGATAGAGCTGTCCAGGTTCCACAGGCCCTGCAAGACGGAGTGAGTGTTGTACGTCTGCTTACGTACGTAAAATGTAAGGCCTTGTCGAACGTAATGAGATGGAGTTCAATGTTTAGTCCTCAACCTTTTTATTGTTGTTCGTTGTGGGTTAGGGTAGAATTGGGTGTTTGTCACTTCCAGGATGTGCTTCTTGTGTTTTGGGGCCTGTTTTTTTTTTCTTGTGAGTTGAATTTGCTTTAAAGGCTATTCTTTGTTCAAGGGCTTTCCGAAATTAGAAAGGGATGATGAGAGGGTGCAAAAATAATCCAGCCACTGATTGCGATGGAGAAAAACGACCTGATTAAGGAAAGTGTCCAAGGAGGATGGCAGCTAGTCTGTCAGCACTGCCACATGGTTGCTCTGACTGTCATCTGTTATCTCATACGCAGGTGGCCTAATGCAGCCTTTCTCAACTTTTTTTATCATTGAGAAACCCCTGAAACGTTCTTCAGGCGTCAAACAACCGCAGAAGATCATGCAGAATAGGGTTGGGAAGCAGAACTGTGGACACGCCCACCCAGGGCTCCTCCCCTCCTCCCCCTATCATTGGCCATTTTGGGAAGGGGAGGGGCTAGTGAACATGACCATATGAACATGACCCCTCTCCTCTCCCCTTCCCTGCCTGACAGCCCCCTTCCCCCCCCCCGGCAAATTGTGCAAGCCGGCGTTTTTACTTTTGTGGGTGAACTGAGACGAAAATCATGCATCCTGTCTGTTTCGTCCTCCCGGGCAAATCGGCAGTGACAGTAATGAGGACGGATCGGCACACGCTCGCCTCTCCCGCGCCCTCCGGGCAGCAGCGAGGATTGGGCCTGGAGCAAAGGAGGTTTGGGGAGGGAGGATAAGCAGAGCATCTCGCCCGTGGGACCCTTCCCCTCGCAAAACAAGCCACGGCGGCATTGGAGCAGGAGCAAAAGAAACAAATAACCGAACGTCAAACCAGTTTCTCCCCCCGGAAATCTATATATTTACCCCTTTGAATCCCGGACGTATGCCGCGAAGAAAACGGCAAAACACAGCTGCCGGAGCTGCTCGGATGTCACGGCCTTTGAACGTGGCGACGTCTTGGCCTCCCGGCAGCTTGGGCTGATAAATAGCATCCTTCTCGGCTAAACCGGGACGCAATCAAGCCGAGCGCTTGGAGCCCATTACGCGCCATTACAGGCACCGGGTAATCAGCGGCAGCGGCTCTGCCAGTCAAGACGGTGATTAAAAATGACTTGTCCTTGGATTATTATTACTATATTAGGACGAGGAGTTTGCTTCTCGCGTCGCGCGCGCCCCTGTGGCCGTGCGCCCCCAGAATCGTTAAAATCCGCTGTGGCGGGATCTTAATTGAGCCGTAGGCGAGAGAATCTTTCCGTGGGACTCCTGGAGAAGGGGGTTTCCACCCACCCCCCGGTAAATTATTGTTTTCTCCCTAGAGAACAATTTTTGGCAGGTCGGGGCTTAGATGATGGATTAGGACCGTGGAGGAAGACGCCCCAAGAGAGAGCTGCTGGCTTCCAACAGGTCTTAAGGCCGAGTGAAATCCGTGGTTTGTTTGTTTATTTATTTATTTTGGGCTTTATATGCCGCTGCTAGCCAACAGGTCTCGCGGCGGTTCACAGTAAGCGTTAAAAATGACAATAAAAAAACCCCATAATCCCCAATTACAAAAATACAGGCAGTGGTGGCATTCTATCTATTAACCCCACCTTGTTCAATCAGAGGCCACGGGAGAGGGAGCAGTGGATTGATCTGGATGGATCTTGGGGATCCAAGATAGAACCCGGGCTCTGCCCTGGCTTCGACCATACGCCTGGCGGAAGAGCTCCGTCTTGCAGGCCCTGCGGAAAGCTGGTGATTCCCGCAGGGACCTCAGCTCTTCCGGGAGCTCATTCCATCAGGTTGGGGCCAGGATTAAAAAAGTCCGGGCCGGGTTGAGGCCAGGCGAACCTCCCGGGGGCCCGGGACGACCAGTAAGTTCATACCCGCAGGTGGCTCTCTAGCCTCTGCTTAAGAACTTCCAAAGAAGGAGAACCCACCACTTCCTGAGGAAGCGCTCTGACGGTCGGGAACTTCTTCCGGATGCTTAGCCGAAACGTCTTTTGAATTAATTCCACCTCCCGAATCAGCCTTGAATCAGATCTGCTGGGGATGAGCTGACCCTTCTGAAGTGACCCCTCTTTGCTCGCCGGGAGACTGACACAGGGCTTTTTCGGATTTGTGTTGCCGCAGGTCTTTCCAACGCAGATTTGTCTTGGAAGGCCTGTTGCAAGACCCGCCCTGGGGGACATGCACTTAGTTATCCTGTACAAATGTCTGCGGCTTGACGTACTAGAAGATTTGAGTGCCTGCTTTGTTTATTGCCAGGTGAATGATTTGTTGAGACCGCTAATGGCTGAGTGAGATGGCATCTCCCCTCTGTGTGTGTATGTTTGTGTGTGTTTGATTGAAGAGAACAACCCAACAGGATTGCCCGCATGTGCTAATGGGCTCCAGAGGCTAGGCTTCTGCTAGAGCAGCTTTACATCCGAGCTTCTCGGATACGTCGGCAAATGAGGAAGATGGCCGTGCAAGGCGTAAAAGAGGGCACATTCTCCCGTCGCGCCTGGAGAACAGGAGGTGCGGAAAGCGTTTTGCACTCTCGGGCAGGCGAATGAGAGAACCAGGTGAAATTGTCTTTCCCTCTGGTATGAATGGAAAACTCGCCTTGCCCGGCTTCCTAGGTCCGTGGGAAAGGGGGCAATTTCAGCTGATCCTCCAGTGCATTAAGGTGCTAAGTGCACAGTGCAGGTTGATATCTTCCATGCCAGTGAAATATTGATGACTAGCTTCAAAGCCCGTTCCTAAGAACGGGCATTGAAAGGGTCCCCTCCCCTGGCCCCCCATCCAGGCAGCTTAACGTGGCTTTGGGCCACAGCTGGCAGCCGGATCAAGTGGGGCAGGCGGGGGCTGGGCAGCTCGTTAGCAGGGCCGGGACAGAGCTCCTTAGCAGGCTGTCAGCAGGCTGGGAGGTCCTTGTTAGCAGGCCCTCCACCAAGACCCTGTGCCCACGGCCCTCTCCCCTGCTGTTGGCTCCAGGCACTGAGGCACGTCTGAGAGCAAAGAGGCTAGAGTCAGGGTCGGAGGGCGGAAGCTGCAGGGGCAGGGCCAATCAGGGTACAGCCAGCTGGCTGCACCCTGATTGGCCCTATTCCAACTTGGACAGCCGGACACGTTCCACCCCCCTGGCTGTTTCACAAATATATAGAGGAACCATGGATAAGGATTGTAGGACTACCTTTCACCCCCCTACAATGTCTTTTAACATAGCAGAAGTGAGCTCCAGAACTGAGTTCCGCTAGGGCCTTGATTTCGTTGGGGAGCTCATTCCACCAGGTTGGAGCTCTTGTTGAGGCCAGGGATCGCCAGGTTATTGGAATAGATAGAGCATGTCACTGTTTGGGGAGTTTATGCAAACAGATGGTTGAGGTATGATCGCGAATGGACTTGAAAGTGAGGAGTAGCCCCGTAAACCTGATCCGACATTTGATTGGTAGCCAGTGCTATGAATTTGAGCCAAGAAGGGAGGCCATGCTCAAAGGTTGCCATGCAAGGGTCTTAAGTAGCAATGCAAAGAGACTTCTGCCCCACTCCTTTGAGAGCCAAGCAGACAAGGCCACCATGGGGAGAGGGCGGGCCAGGGCTCCGGAAGGGGTAGGGCTGCGAAGCACCCGGGGGAGCCGGGAAAGCTGTCAGAATTCCCATTGGTCTTCAGACTGGCGTTCTCCTCCCCAGCCAAGCTGCATCCAAGGCCTCAAAGGATCTGTGCAGACAAGACCTGGTAGGGGGGCACCAGTGACCCAGACAGAATTTCCAGTGAGCTCATCACGGTTCTTGAGAAAAGACCCCACACCCTTTTTTTTTCCAGGCAGGGTACTAAAATATAGAAACAAGGACAAGTTAACCCTAAACGCAGCGAAAGACTGTACGCAAGGAAAATCACCTCTCTGGCGCGGTGGAATTAATGAGCTTTGAAGTTAATCAGATTTCAAAGCACCCTCTCGGAATGCTTTAAAGAGCTCGTGACACCCAATCCGACACCCGCACAGAAATCTCACCGGCGCTCTCCGGCGCGCCGTTCATAGGAGAGCAATTCTTCTGAGGCGCTTTGTCTAAGCTATGCGACATTCCCTCTCTTTAAAAAATCATTATAATTTTATCAAGTGACGATTCTGCAGATAAGTCATTAGTCCTCCCCACGATTCTAGGAAATCATCTGCAGGTGGGCTGAGATAAATGCTTGTTAACGGCTTGAGCAAGATTTAAAAGGCTGCATTTTGCCCCTTGCTGGTAATTGGTGGTGACGGAACGTACCGACACCTCCCAGCTGATTTCTGGCAACCCTGGAGGGCTTTCAAGGCAGAAGATTTTCAGAGATGGTTTGCCATGATCGGCTTCTGAATATTGACCCCGTACTTGCTTGGTGGGCTCCCATCCAAAGGAGAATGATTCTCTCCTCCCCTCCCCAACTTCATTAATGGGCTGTCAGAGAGCAAAAGGCCAGTAGCAGGAGACAGTTGACACCAGGCCCTAAGTCAGTGGTCCCAGCTGATCTTGGGTTTGGAGGGCAATATTTCCTCCTAACAGCCAGGACAGCCCAGTGATCTGACTCTCTCTATAGCAGCTTCATAGATTCTATGACATGTCTCAGTGGTAGGGCACCAACTTTGCGTGCAGAAAGTCATAGGTTCAATCCCTAGTATCTGGCATGTGGAGGATGATCCTGCACTGAGCCAGGGGTTGGACTAGATGGCCTTTGTGGCCTCTTCCAATTCTAGGATTCTGCGATCTTGGTTACTGGGTGTCGATCCTAAAGCACTACAGGGGAGAAGAATGAACTGTGTGGTGGGACACAGGTTCACTGTTGCTCTACAGGCCTAACCTCTTTCTCCACTATGGAAGCGGTAAATGGTGGGTCGACCGATTGGCTGGTCCTCACATCCTACTTCCACGCCCACTTCTCTGTCAACACCCCTGGGGTTCCTCAAAACCTGAAAAATATTTCAGGGGTTCATCCACGGTCGAAAGGTTGAAAAGACTGCCCTGAGCAGTGTTCCTAAATCTCCAGGAATTTCCCCAGCCGGAGCTGGCAACCCTCCTACCTGCTGACTGACGGTGTTTCGTGGGACTGAATCGCTCCCTAGAGAAGCTGGGCCTTTGTTACAGCAGATACTAGGCAAGTAGCACCAGTCTCTTTCGACAGCTCCGCTCTGTTCTTGGCCCCACTTCGGATATCCAAACCTGAAAGTGGAGCAAATCCCTTTTATTGCCAATTGCCATGTTCTGTTAGCACGGCTGACTATCCGAGGAGACAAACGCTTCTGGCTTGCCTTTCGCGGGCCGAGATCGCTTCCGAGCCCTTAATTTGCTAACTGAAATGAATATGATACGGCTCAGTAGAAATGACACCGACTGATATTTTTGAAGACGTAAAAAAACTAGTTCTAGTTAAAGGAACAGGAGCCAGATGGAGGAAATTATGCCGAAAGCTGTCAGGTGTAATCCACGCTGCCCAGGCCTAGACAGGAAGAGGAAACATGAGCAATTGTTATCAAGACTGACACCTTATTAGCGCTTCCCTGGGCGGGATGTTACGCCTTAATCGGATGCTGCAGCGGAAGGAGAGGAACGCTGGCCGTCTCTTGACGGCCGGGGAGCCCTTGAAAATATCCCCCCTCTCCCAGTAATCTCTCAATTTTGGACTTCACAGATCCCGGTATTCTTGAACCCGCAAAGGATTCATACTTACCCTGGAAATTCCCTTGTAGAAACGGGCAGACGTAGGCCCCATTCAAGGATTTGACCCTGCGGTAATGTTTTCCGTGTGGGAGAGCACATAGATTTGCCTGGACAATGCAGTGTTTTCCCAAGGATTCAAAGGGCTCGTTCACTTGCCCGTACAAGAAATCCAGCATTGCGGACTTCATATTACGTATGAGGATCTGAGGCGCCCCATCAATAATCCCCTAGGCAGAAGAACAGAATCTCGAAGAAAGTTCCCTCGTTTGGTACAAATGTTTTGGGGTACAATGAAATGTGGTCAGCCTGTCAGTCAAAGGAGGCTCAAAAGAAAATAAAGTGGGGGGAAATACACCCAAAAAAACCCCCAAAAGAGGAACATAATCCCAAAGTCATTACTGAATGTTCTCTTCCATTACTATGATGTAGCAAGAGCAGTGCCCCCTATGATTAAATATGGGGTCAGTGGGGAAAGGGAAAGAAAAGGCCTTCTAATCTGGGGGTGGGGGAGAGAGGCCAACCGACCACTGTCCCTTAATCCAGCTGTCCCCAACCCCCGGTCCGGAGACCGGGACCGGTCCGTAGATCAGTTGGTACCGGGCCGCGGCTCCTTTTCATCCTCCTCCCCGGCTGCTGCCTCGGGGGCTGCCCTGCCACTCTGCCACCGGCTCACCTTTGGTGCTCTTCAGCAGCCGCCATGGCTGGGGCTCCCCCTCGGCATGGCACTGCACAGCTGCTACGGGCAGTGATAAAAAGGTTGGAGACCACTGAATCTTTGGGTTTTAAGGTGAGGAGTGGGTGAGACCTATAATCTGTTGCCTCGCCCTGTTGATATTAGTAATAGAAGTGAATTTCCGGAGGACAACAATAACAAACCGAATATCAAATTGAAACCAGACATATATCCGCGCAGGAACAACAAAAAAAAAACAAATTAAAGAAAAAGAATATTAGCCTTACAGCAGAAAACACTGATTACAACAAGAACTCGGTTTATCATAAACAAGACTAATTATCACATTACATAAACAGGATTGGCGTGCTAAATAAAATTACCCCAAACAGGCTAAGAGTCAATTTGTCGGCATGAAAAAAAAAAGGCTGAAGAATGTTAGGATTTGTATATCCAATTAAATACAGTTCATTCCTTAAGCTTTGATTTAATTCGCTGCAATCTGTCCTTGCTTCGTGATTGGATGAGGCCGTAGCTTTCCCAGGCTTTTACTGTTGTTTTTTTGCATTTCCTTTCTAGCTTCCTCATCGTCTGGGTCATTAATCCTCTGTTTTTCACCACTGGACGAAAATTACATTTTTCCACCAGCTCCTCCATCCCACAAACCCAGAAACTGTGACATCTTTGTCTGTTCTGTATCTCTGTTAATTTGTTCTTTATCGCAGCATTTCGACATTCCAGGGCAGATAGCTTTTTTTTCCGTTGTAGGCAAACAATCATTAGTTTTTGGTAGCTCAGAGGCTTCTAATGCTGTACCTTCCGCACCCTCTAGTTTTTCCATCGATATATCTAATTTAGTGTCAAGCAAATCTGCCATGCCAGGCAATATTTCTGCCTTCACAGAATCTCGCTTTTCCGTGGCGTGTTTAATCTCGCTTTTCCGTGGTGATTTTTTTAGACTCAAATTTCTGGTTATTATCTCAGATTCAGCCTCTGTTCCAGAATCTGGCTCTGGCTCTTAGCGTACAATTACCGGCAAAGAGGACGTAGAAATCTTTAAAATATAATAATAATCTTTATTCTTATTTCCCGCCTTTCCTGATAGCTCAGGAAGGGTTACAGTATGTGAAAACATCTATAGATGTACATTTCCATGGAGCCTGATTTCAATAAAACTTGGGGAATGACAGCTTTTTCTTGGGGAGAGGAGGGAGTCAATATCCCTTTGATTTTTGGAAAGGAAGCCAGCTCCTGATGCTTTGTCTGGCCTCAACCGTAGGCCTGGTCAAACAGCCCTGTCTTGCAGGCCTTGCAGAATTGAAATCCTTCAGCAGAGTCCTCAAGGCTGTTTGGCAACAACTTCCATGCTTGTTAATCTTGTTCATTAGGGTGGAGGAGTAAATATTTTGAAAGCTTTTATGCAGGTTGCCCCGATCCTTCTCTTTTCATTTCCTCTGGTATGTCCAGGCTGCCTATAGATCGTTGAGTTTTGTGGGTCTCAGGGTAAATCGTACACACGTCATGTGTCCCCACAGAGGACGTATTTCCACAACACACATTGTCCACCCCAGAATACTGCCTCCCCACAATGCAGCTGGGGTGGAAAGGTTCCACTGCGGAGGGGAAGGCAGGGGGGAGGGTATTTGCACAAAGGTGGGATTGCGTTGTAACGCAATCCCACCTTAATGCAAATTTTAATAATGTCCAATTCAGCCCTGTGCTGTTGCAAAGCGCCACAGAGTCAACTGGGGCATTTTTTGTCCCTTCTGGGACGCCGTAGGAGAGGGAGGGCCTGCAGCTGGATAGCCCCTACGGTAGACCGGGAAATGCAGAAACGTGTGTTCCCTTCCCATGGGGCAACGGAGGGCCTAAAGCACTGCAGGCCCAGGACGGGGACGGACCAGCACTGACGTCATGTGTCTGTGGGGATTAGCCCTACTTCTATACAGGCACCAGCCTGGCCTTTTCCTCCAGTGCAGAATCGGTCACGCTGGGATCTGAATCCACAAGAGCCCAGTCGCATCTTTAAGACTGACAGTAGATTTTAGCAAAGGTGATTTCAAGTCAGAGCTACCTTCCTCAGAGGCATAATGCGAACACCTGTAGTTTGAAACGACAGAACGCGGGGAGTGTTACAAACAGAGATCAGCTAACGGCAGCCTCCATAAAAGACTTGGATCCAGTTGGGAGGTGCAAGGAGCACTCCCAGCTATGGAAGGGAGGCAAAGTAGGACAAACAAAGAGAGGCCTAATTAGATATAGTGCAGTGTGAACCTACAAACTAAGTAACACCTCTAAAGGTTGGGTCACACTGAGCTATTAGCACTTATTCAAGTCTGGGGTGGGTGGGGAAACACTGTTAAATCTCTCGATGAATTGTAATGAATACCTGTATGTAACAACTGGCGTTGATGCTTTGTTGTCTCCCTTGGGCCTGTGCCATAGCAACCTACTTCAGGACACCAGTCTGGCTAGTCAACTGAGAACATCCTGAAGGTTCAAACAAAAGAACGCCAAAGGGAGAATCCAACCCCCGAGTGCCGAATGAAGAGATTTAACGCTGTCTGTTCTGTTCTCCGGCCTTGAATAATGATTTCATTCAGTCTAGGCCAGGGGTAGTCAAACTGCGGCCCTCCAGATGTCCATGGACCACAATTCCCAGAAGCCCCTGCCAGCAAATGCTGGCAGGGGCTTCTGGGAATTGTAGTCCATGGACATCTGGAGGGCCGCAGTTTGACTACCCCTGGTCTAGGCCTTGGGAAGTCTGGGTTCAACTCCCACCTTGCCACAAAGCTCATGGCCATGACCTTGGGCCAAGGACACCCTCTCAGCCCAGCCTACCTGACAAAGTTCTCCTGAGGCAAAAGTGAGGTAGACCTAACCACATCGGCCGCCATGAGGCCGCTGGAGGGAGGGTGACACAAAACTGTCCTCAACTGAATGGAGTTGCACATCGTGCAGGATGAGTGCGTAGAAATGCTCCCAGTTGCCAGGCTGACAGTGCGTCAGATTTTGCAGCGGAACTCCAGCCTGGTCGTGCCCAGGAGCCTGAGGCTCTCTCGGGATGAGGCTCCCTCACCCCTGTGCGTAAGGCAGGCACTCTGCCACTGCGCCACGAGGTAACAACCGCTGTGGCAATTTGATAGTTTAGGCAGGTTTGGTGCACGAAGGGACTGCATTATCATCACAAACACACAAAACGCGAGCTGATCGTCTGTTTGTGCATTCAGGAACTGAATAATTCATGGGACGGCCGCATTGTTAAGATTGTCTTCCATTAAACGGCACACTTACGGTGAAAGGTAATGCTCGATATTTTAGCCACCTTCCTGGAGAACGTTTCCACTTTGCATCGCAGGTCTCCGAGCCACAGTCTCTGGCTGAGGGTCCCTTTTTTTTTTTTTTGCTGATTGCTCAGAGGCACGCTTCCTGAAAGAGCGAGCCTTATCAATCGGAAGTTTTGCGGCTTGAAAGGCGCCCCCGTGCCAAAAAAAGGTCACGCGTTAACGAAGACAAAATTTGGCTTTGAACTAATAGCCCTGGGCGGAGGGATTTTCTCTAGATCTGAAATTAAATCTTTTTTTTAAGCGCAGGTTGTTTCCTGGAATAACTTTATGCCTGTGTTTACCACGCTGTGACTTTCTCTCCTTCAGCCTCAAGAGAGTATGTCTACTTACTGACATTACTGCATTAAATTAGGTTTTTAAAAAAATGTTTAAAAAGATATCAATTCCATGCGGTACACATCTGTGGAAGAACCGGCCGTACCGCCTTTGGCCTCCTGCATCTCCGGCAAAATTGCCAGCTAAATTGAGATCCTTCTATCTCTGGGGCTGGCGGGTTCTGATGAAGCAACGGGTTGGGAGAGCAAAGGGTGGCTTTTTAATTTCTCCTCCCAGCTCTTGGATGAAGGCTGCAGTGATCAGGTGCATAAACTGATAAAATTTCACACTTGCGTTACTGAGGAAAACATCACGAAATTAGTTTCTAAGCCAGGAGTGAGTTTGGCTCCCGTTAGGGGCAAGTTAGGGTCCACCGTCCAGCTTTCCGAGCGGGGAAATGCGGGTAGGTGGGTACCAGCATCTGCTCTGCTTGTTCCCCTTAGCCTCCTCCGGAGCAGCTGTCCCCATACAAATCCCAAGTAGACCGGGAGATATTGTTTGGCCCATCAATATGGGATTTGCTTCAGCTGGACCTTACCTTTCCAGTTGATCCTGCTTTTTTTCTCCGCATTCCATGGACAGAATGCCCTTATAGGAGGAGCAAGGGCTATAATAAGGGGTGGCGTTTTTAAACAATAAATCTTTTTACGGGGGGCTCCGAAACACAGAGAGACTCTTGTGGCACAGAGTGGTAAGGCAGCTGTCTGAAAGCTCTGCCCATGAGGCTGGGAGTTCAATCCCAGCAGCCGGCTCAAGGTTGACTCAGCCTTCCATCCTTCCGAGGTCGGTAAAATGAGTACCCAGCTTGCTGGGGGGTAAAGGGTAATGACTGGGGAAGGCACTGGCAAACCACCCCGTATTGAGTCTGCCATGAAAACGCTGGAGGGCGTCACTCCAAGGGTCAGACATGACTCGGTGCTTGTACAGGGGATACCTTTACCTTACCAAGACACAGAGAGAGAGAGATTTGGACACATTTCCTAAGTGTGGGAGCCTCTTTATATCTTTTTTACCCTCTTATACCCCACCTTACCTGGGCGTATTTATTATTTATTCATTTATAATATTAGACCACTGAGGAAGACCCTAAGAGAGGTTGAAATGCGTTTGGTTCTTTGGTCATTTATCAGTATGTGTCAGTATGGTCTGGATCTGTGCAAGAGTGTAAGATTAATGCGGATGTTTAAAAATCTTACAGAGGAGAGGATCGCAGTAATGGGTTTAAACTACGTGGAGAACGATATTGGCTAGATATGGGGTTGGGGTGGGGAGGAATCCACAGTCAGAGTAGTTCAGTAGTGGGACGGGCTGCCTAAGGAGGTGGGGAGCTCCCCCTCACTGGTGGTCTTCAAGAAGCAGCTGGACATTTATCATGGATGCTTGAGGCTGATCCTGCATTGAGCAGGGGGTGGGACTGGATGGCCTCCATGGCCCCTTCTCATGCTAGGATTCCATGAGTCCAGTTCAGCAATGGAAGGGGCTGCCTAAGGAGGTGGGGAGCTCCCCCTCACTGGTGGTCTTCAAGCAGTGGCTGGACAGATACTTCTCCAGGATGCTTGGGGCTGATCCTGCATAGATGGCCTGCATGGCCCCTTCCAACTCTAGGATTCTATGAGTCTAGTTCAGCAGTAGAATGGGCTGCCCAAGGAGGTGGAGAACTCCCCCTCACCGGTGGTCCTCAAGCAGCAGATGGACAGATATTCTGGATGCTTGAGGCTGATCCTGCATTGAGCAGGACATGGGACTAGATGTCCTGTGGGCCCCCTTCCAACTCTAGGATTCTGTGATTCTAACCAGCATTTTTTCCTTTCCCCAAATCATGGATAGTAAACAGAAAGGAGGAGTTCCCATCTCTAAAGCACCATTACCCTGCTGAATTGTATTTTTTTTTTTTTTTTGAGAAACAGGCGATTTTACAGTGAAAGTAAGCTGTGCAAATTCACTGTTGGGAGGGCTGGGGGGTTTTGTTGTTGTTGTTGTTTGTTTGTTTGTTCTTAAATCCTCCTTATTCCAATAAGTGGTATAAAACAGGAGATCTTCCCTACCTCCACCACCCTGACATACATCCAGGCCAGTTGTCTTGCTAGCCGAGGGGTTTGTCAAATGGTCCTGCGCGCCACAGGACAGAACGTGCCGAGCAGATTCGTCGCCTTCTCCCGCATAAATACTCAAAGCGTTCGGTGGCAATTAGCTGACTGCTGTAAAATCCAAGAGGGCGATCTCAGCTAGCTTACTATAAAATTTAATTTGCGCCAATCAGGCCAAGATAGGGAAGTGTGAAATAGACCCCGCGTAGGATTTCTCTGTTTACATCTGTACCCAAAATAAACGTGATTTATGGAAGCAAATGCAGCCGCAGTGTGTTACTTCTGTTCTGACTTACTGACTGCAGTCTGCTAAAAAAAAAATCCAGTTGGTGTGGGCGATTTTTGCGCTCTCCGTTTGTAGCATATCTTTTCCCTTTGCAGCTTTAGCACGGGGGGGGGGGGGGGACACACGTTTGGGGTGACTTTTTAGCTGAATTCAGTTGTGGTATTATGCAGGCTTTCTCAGCCGTGAAACCCCAGGGTTTCTTGCTGGACCTGAAAGGGTTTCCAGAAAGGTTGGGAGATAATTAATTTTGTATAGATTTTTAAAAATTGTTGAACATTTATCGGATGACCTGCCCCCCGCCCCAAAGTGGCCAGTGGTGGGTCTGGAGGGGTGGGAAGGGGAGGGGACCCATGTGGGCATGTGCACAACTATGCTATCCAACCATATTCTGCATGATCATGCCACTTCTGGGGTTTCTTGAAGCCTGAAGAAGGTTTCAGGGGTTTCTCAAAGGTAAAAAAAAGTTGAGTTCAGCAAAGACAGGGGGAATGTTCTTCCCGCCCTTCTTTCTGCAAGTTTCTGTGCTAAAAGCAGAATCATTTCCGTCCCATCCTCCCCGGCATTGTAAGTTATATTCACCCATAAAATTAAACCTAGCTTTAGTTGTGCCCCCCCCCCCCCCAAATACCTACTTGGGACCACACTTGTCTGTTTAATACCTTTTTCAAACTTGGTTTTGCGACTTTGGTGGAACTGTAGCCCCCCTACCCCTTAATCCTTCCCCCACTCAACTGTAGTAGTGCCAAGGTACACGCCCACTTCAGAGCTGGCAATTATTTTGATAGCAGTGGAATATTAATCTGGGGGAGAAGGGAGTCCTTAAGTGGGCTGGACGGTAAGCTGAAGTGTGCAATCACTCCAGTGATCCTGGTGAAGCTGAAATGAAAGATAATTGAACGTCTTAAAGGGCAGAGGGGTGAGAGGAAGGGGGGACAAATTTCAAAGTAATGTTTTTTTAAGTACAGTTGCTTTTGTCGTTTCTTAACTTTGGTGTGAAGTGCCTGGGGAGGAAAAATATTCGTTTAATTTATAGATCCGCCGTGTCTCCCTGCCGATAAATGCTTTTGCAATAAAAGGGGCATTGTACAGTATAATTCAGTATCTAATACGATTTTCAATTAGATTGCGGCGTTGGGTGGCTTTCTGGCGTGCAGTGAAACAAGTTAGCCTAGTTCTCCGAGAAAAGGGATGTGTTAAGAAAGATAGCTGGAATCAGTGCTCAGGATCTGTGAGCTTGCGGTAGCGGGGGAGAACAGATCATCCAAATTCAGTTTTCCAGAAAGGTCTTCTGGAACCTTCTTAAGAAAGCAAACAAGTAGTTGCCACCTCAAACGTAAAGGAGACCTAGTTATGCTTGAAGTTGTCAACCCGTGGCTGGGCGGTACCATTTCAGATAGCAGAGAGGGGCTTGCTCAAAGTGGGCAAAACCAAATGCATCATTATAGGATGGGGGAGACCTGTCTTGGCAGTGGTACAAGGATCTAGAGGTCTTGGTCGACCAGGCACTGAACATGAGTCAGCAGTGTGGCTCAGTGGCTAAAAAGGCAAATGGGATTTTGGGCTGTATCAAACGGAGTATCGTGTCTTGATCACGGGAGGTGATGGTACCGCTTTACTCTGCTCTGGTTCGGCCTCACTTGGATTCTTGTGTTCAGTTTTGGGCACCCAGTTGAAGAGGGATGTAGGCAAACTGGAGGAGGGCAACAAAGATGGTGAGGAGTTTGGAGACCAAGACGTATGAGGAAAGGTTGGGGGAGCTTGGTCTCTTTAGCCTGGAGAGGAGACGACTGAGAGGGGATCTGATAGCCATCTTCAAGTATTTAAAAGGCTGCCATGTAGAGCAGGGGTAGTCAGGCTGTGGTCCTCCAGATGTTCATGGACTACAATTCCCATGAGCCCCTGCCAGCAAACGCAGATCGCAATGCCAACCACCCTGAGGGCGGTATATAAATTGAATCAAATAAAACTTTTGGCATCAGCACCACCCGCCGTGCCCCTTTCTCCTCCTGCGCCTCGGTTCCCAGCAGTCTTGTCCATTCCGGACAAGTACACTTTTCATTAAAACGCCAGCGCACGCCCGCCTAGAGATAGGCATGGCTCCATAAGGTATCTGTGGCTAATGCATTATGGATGCATTCCCCCCCTGCGCAGATGCCCTCTGCAGCGTGGCCAAGGTGAGTTAAAAACCTGGATTATTAGCAAGTGGATTAGCGCTTGGGGGAGAATAATCTGCCGGCGCCACTTCTGCTGACAGCCCGAAAAACGGGCCAGCACCTGACTTGGGGTTTGTTTTCTCTCTCTCTCTTTTTTTGCACCAAAGGCAGAAGATTATTTCTTCTGCGGCAGATGTTCTGGCAGAGATGAGGCAAGGTGTTGGAACTGTGTGAGGTTTCCGGGGGCCTCGGATCTGTTTTCCCCGCCTCCCCCCTTGATAGGACTTGGAGGGGAGCTGAGTTGGCCATTGGCCGTTGTGACTGCCAGGGGAGGCCTGTTAGTTTGGATCGCATGCTTTGGGGTGAGGGGAAACGAGGGCCCTCACAAGTATCCCCTCCCACGGTCTGTGTCTGGGCTGTACCGATTGAGACTACAGCTGGGGACTCAGCTTGCATTCCCTCGCTGGCAAAAGAAACGCCTTGCAAGTAGAAAAGTAGCTGGTAAGGGATAAAGTGAAGCTCTGACCGTTCTCTTTGCACTGCCGGGCTCTTTTCCCCTGGGTGTGCAGGAGGATGAGGTGGTAGGGCCTTGGCTGTGCTCTTTTATTTTCTCAGCATTTGGATTAAGGGTTTGCACAGGGATAGCTGGACACTGAAATGAATGCCTAAGCAAAAATGGCTGGATCATAATAATTGCTCCAAACGCTGTCGCCCGAGGTCTTTTACTTCCGTTCATTGCTAGACGTGCGCACAGGTAAATCAAGATGATTGTTTCTGCCAATGCAGCTCTCAAGCTGGGACTCTCATAGAATCATAGAGTTGGAAGGGACCTCATGGGTCATCTAGTCCAACCCCCTGCACTATGCAGGACAATCAGAAGCCTGAAGGATGAATGTTGGCTAAGCCACGAGAAACTTTCCGTGTGTCTTGAAAAACTTTTTGGAGCGTCTGAGAAACATCACGCGAACTATATAGATTGAGAAAAGCTGTATTGGCAGAAGCGATCGCCTTGACTTACCCCGACACCCTTCAAACAGAGGCGCTGGCTTTATTGCCGTTCCCCTCCCAGGAGGAGGCAGGCCCATCGCATTAAAACCCATTTACAAGTAATATGCTTCCCTTCGTGGTTGCTGAGTTGTGTACCGTTTCGAGGCGATCTTATTTTGTTTGGGCTTGGGGATCGCGTCCTTGGCATAATCAGCACGGCAGGGGTCAAAGATTGCAAGCCAAATATGATTCCAAATGGAATTTCACAGGCTCATGTGAAGTCAAATGAAATGTTCGTCCATTCTTTCACTAGTCAATTCTCATTTGTACACAATCAGAACGGGTTCCCGGGTTACTCAGTCACCTGTTTTCCTTGTCTTCTTTGGTGATTGTGAAACTTCCAATATTCTCAAGTTACAGCATATCGGTTATCACTTTGGCTCTCAGCTCTTCAAGTTCTGGAGTCAAGGACTCAGTCACCTGTTTCCCCTGTCTTCTTCAGTGACCGTGAAACTAGAAATATTCTCAAGTTAAAGCATATCGGTTATCACTTTGGCTCTCAGATCAAGTCCTGGAGTCTGTTATCACTTTGGCTCTCAGTTCATCAAGTTTTGGAGTCAAGGACTCAATCACCTGTTTCCCCTGTCTTCTTCAGTGACCGTGAAACTTGCAGTATTCTCAAGTTAAAGCATATCGGTTATCACTTTGGCTCTCAGATCAAGTCCTGAAGTCTGTTATCACTTTGGCTCTCAGCTCATCAAGTTTTAGAGTCAAGGACTCAGTCACCTGTTTCCCCTGTCTTCTTCAGTGACCATGAAACTTGCAATGTTCTCAAGTTAAAGCATATCGGTTATCACTTTGGCTCTCAGATCAACTCCTGGAGTCTGTTATCACTTTGGCTCCCAGCTCATCAAGTTCTGGATATGCTGTAACTTGAGAATATTGCAAGTTTCACAATCACTGAAGAAGACAGGGGAAACGGGTGAGTAGCCCGGGAACCCGTTCTGATTGCGTACACATGACAATTGACTACTGAAAGAAGAAACAAACATTTGATTTGACTTTACATGGGCCTGTCAAATTCCATTTTGATTCATATTCGACATACAGGGAACTGACGGCTCTGTTGGGAAAAGATCGCAAGCCGGCCCGAAGACGCTAAAGGCCCGGAAATAACGCCTTTCTGGTTGCGTTTTGCAGGGACTCCTTGGCGAGAGGCCCAGACCCGTGACTTGGAAAACGTCCTGAAGGGCCTCAGCCGCGACATCCCCGTGGTCTTCGTCAGCGGCAACCACGACCTTGGGAACTCGCCGACTCCCGAAACGATCGAGGAGTATTGCAGGCAGTGGGGAGACGATTACTTTGCCTTCTGGGCCGGGGGAGTGTTCTTCCTCGTCCTCAATTCTCAGCTGTACTTCGATCACTCGAAATGCCCGGAACAAAAGCAAGCTCAGGACCAGTGGCTGGACAAGCAGCTCGCCGTCGCAGGAAAGAGAGCCTGCAAGCATGCCGTGGTGTTTCAGCACATCCCCTTGTTCCTCCAGGCGCCCGATGAAGACCACGACTACTTCAACCTGGAGCGGTCAGTCCGGCAGGAATTGATGGACAAATTCCGCCAAGCAGGTAACTTCCCCCTTTCTTCCTCCTTTCAGAGAGGGAATATTTCAGTCCCTGCAAAAATATCTCCCTGTCCCAACAAATCAGTGTGTCAGGATTCAGCCTAGCTAATTTCTTATGTGCCAGGAATTCTTTTGTGGTGGAAACAGCGTTTTGTGCCTGCATCCTGAAGCGCTGACGGCCTAATCGCTGGCCAAAGAAGAAGAGTTGGTTCTTATATGCCGCTTTTCTCCACCCAAAGGGTAGAATAGAGACCAGTTTTAAAAATGAGCCAATCAAAAGCCAATCTACTCTCTAGTGGAAGAAGACCATTCCCAACAGAGAGCCAGTTTGGTGTAGTGGTTAGGAGTGCGGACTTCTAATCTGGCGAGCCGGGTTCGATTCCGCACTCCCCCACATGCAGCCAGCTGGGTGACCTTGGGCTAGTCACAGCACTGATAAAGCAGTTCTGACTGAGCAGGAGTCTCAGGGCTCTCTCAGCCTCACCCACCTCACAGGGTGCCTGTTGTGGGGAGAGGAAAGGGAAGGCGACTGTAAGCCGCTTTGAGACTCCTTCGGGGAAAGAAAAGCGGCATATAAGAACCAACTCTTCTTCTTCTTCAGTAATATCAGGGCTCTCTCAGCCTCACCCACCTCACAGGGTGTCTGTTGTGGGGAGAGGAAAGGGAAGGCGACTGTAAGCCGCTTTGAGACTCCTTCGTGAAGAGCAAAGCAGCGTATGAAAAACAGCTCTCTTCCTCCTCCTCCTCAAGTTAGATCATTTGATTTGTATATTGGGACCATTTTTCAGAATCCTGTACCAGGATCACACCCCAAGGCTGCCCCATGCTTTACAGTGTCCAAAAAAGCTGGCTCTGCCCCCAAAGTGCTTGAAAGGGAAAGAGAAACACCTAGAAGTGGGGGGAAAGGAGTAGGGAATGCATTCATTTTCCATTATACAGTGTTAGTTTTCGTCAGGGAGAGAACGCGTGAGCCCAGGGCTTCATGGAAAAACTGGCTCTGAGGAAGGCATTTGCAGGGGGACGACATCCATTCCGTCCAATGCCTGTGTCACTTTAGTAAATGAACCCCAAAAGAGCAGAGCAGCTCAGCAATTCACCCATACAAAAGCGTAGCTAAGAACATGATGCACTAAATCTGGATGTAGTAATTTTTTGGAACCTTCTTGACCCTTGTGGCTCCTTTTCTGTAGTAAAACTGAGCATTCCATTGTCTTACCTTCTCCCTTTGAAAAATGGCCTGAAGAACCTTTCCTTTGTGCTGGCAGGGTGTTGTCAGTGCAGTACAATATATATTATACATATTGCGGGGCCAACAGATAGGTGTTCAGTGGCCTATTTCTCAAGCCTTTCCCCACAGATAATACATTTCAGGACATTGCTGGTTATAAAAGTGAAGACCTAATAGAAGTGCTGAAATCTCAGGCTCCTTCATAGGTTTTTTTTTTCCTACCATTGGGTGTTGGCTTGTTTTTCTTCATCGGGCTCTCGTCATTTCAGGAGGTGAAGCTCCTGAGCAGTTAATATTTGTTCCGGTCGTTCAAATCCAAGCCGAGAAAATTAGACCGCTTGTCTTTCAGGAAAGAGCGACGAAGATGATCTGGGGCCAAGGGACCAAGCCCTATGAAGATAGGTTGAGGGACTTGGGAATGTTCAGCCTGGAGAAAAGGAGGTTGAGAGGGGACATGATAGCCCTCTTTAAGTATTTGAAAGGGTGTCACTTGGAGGAGGGCAGGATGCTGTTTCTGTTGGCTGCAGAGGAGAGGACACGCAGTGATGGGTTTAAACTTCAAGTACAACGATATAGGCTAGATATCAGGAAAAAGCTTTTCACAGTCAGAGTAGTTCAGCAGTGGAATGGGCTGCCTAAGGAGGTGGTGAGCTCCCCCTCACTGGCAGTCTTCAAGCAAAGGTTGGAGACACACTTTTCTTGGATGCTTTAGGATGCTTAGGGCTGATCCTGCGTTGAGCAGGGGGTTGGACTAGATGGCCTGTATGGCCCCTTCCAACTCTATGATTCTATGATTCTATGATTCTATGATCCTGCGTTGAGCAGGGGGTTGGACTAGATGGCCTGTGTGGCCCCTTTCAACTCTATGATTCTGTGATTCTATGATTCTATGATCCTGCGTTGAGCAGGGAGTTGGACTAGATGGCCTGTATGGCCCCTTCCAACTCTATGATTCTAGGATTCTATGATCCTGCGTTGAGCAGGGGGTTGGACTAGATGGCCTGTGTGGCCCCTTCCAACTCTATGATTCTATGATTCTATGATCCTGCGTTGAGCAGGGGGTTGGACTAGATGGCCTGGATGGCCCCTTCCAACTCTATGATTCTAGGATTCTATGATCCTGCGTTGAGCAGGGGGTTGGACTAGATGGCCTGTGTGGCCCCTTCCAACTCTATGATTCTATGATTCTATGATCCTGCGTTGAGCAGGGGGTTGGACTAGATGGCCTGTGTGGCCCCTTCCAACTCTATGATTCTGTGATTCTATGATTCTATGATCCTGCGTTGAGCAGGGGGTTGGACTAGATGGCCTGTGTGGCCCCTTTCAACTCTATGATTCTGTGATTCTATGATTCTATGATCCTGCGTTGAGCAGGGGGTTGGACTAGATGGCCTGTATGGCCCCTTCCAACTCTATGATTCTAGGATTCTATGATCCTGCGTTGAGCAGGGGGTTGGACTAGATGGCCTGTGTGGCCCCTTCCAACTCTATGATTCTATGATTCTATGATCCTGCGTTGAGCAGGGGGTTGGACTAGATGGCCTGGATGGCCCCTTCCAACTCTATGATTCTAGGATTCTATGATCCTGCGTTGAGCAGGGGGTTGGACTAGATGGCCTGTGTGGCCCCTTCCAACTCTATGATTCTATGATTCTATGATCCTGCGTTGAGCAGGGGGTTGGACTAGATGGCCTGTGTGGCCCCTTCCAACTCTATGATTCTATGATTCTATGATCCTGCGTTGAGCAGGGGGTTGGACTAGATGGCCTGTGTGGCCCCTTTCAACTCTATGATTCTGTGATTCTATGATTCTATGATCCTGCGTTGAGCAGGGAGTTGGACTAGATGGCCTGTATGGCCCCTTCCAACTCTATGATTCTAGGATTCTATGATCCTGCGTTGAGCAGGGGGTTGGACTAGATGGCCTGTGTGGCCCCTTCCAACTCTATGATTCTATGATTCTATGATCCTGCGTTGAGCAGGGGGTTGGACTAGATGGCCTGGATGGCCCCTTCCAACTCTATGATTCTAGGATTCTATGATCCTGCGTTGAGCAGGGGGTTGGACTAGATGGCCTGTGTGGCCCCTTCCAACTCTATGATTCTATGATTCTATGATCCTGCGTTGAGCAGGGGGTTGGACTAGATGGCCTGTGTGGCCCCTTCCAACTCTATGATTCTGTGATTCTATGATTCTATGATCCTGCGTTGAGCAGGGGGTTGGACTAGATGGCCTGTGTGGCCCCTTTCAACTCTATGATTCTGTGATTCTATGATTCTATGATCCTGCGTTGAGCAGGGGGTTGGACTAGATGGCCTGTATGGCCCCTTCCAACTCTATGATTCTAGGATTCTATGATCCTGCGTTGAGCAGGGGGTTGGACTAGATGGCCTGTGTGGCCCCTTCCAACTCTATGATTCTATGATTCTATGATCCTGCGTTGAGCAGGGGGTTGGACTAGATGGCCTGGATGGCCCCTTCCAACTCTATGATTCTAGGATTCTATGATCCTGCGTTGAGCAGGGGGTTGGACTAGATGGCCTGTGTGGCCCCTTCCAACTCTATGATTCTATGATTCTATGATCCTGCGTTGAGCAGGGGGTTGGACTAGATGGCCTGTGTGGCCCCTTCCAACTCTATGATTCTATGATTCTATGATCCTGCGTTGAGCAGGGGGTTGGACTAGATGGCCTGTGTGGCCCCTTCCAACTCTATGATTCTATGATTCTATGATCCTGCGTTGAGCAGGGGGTTGGACTAGATGGCCTGTGTGGCCCCTTCCAACTCTATGATTCTATGATTCTATGATTCTATGATCCTGCGTTGAGCAGGGGGTTGGACTAGATGGCCTGTATGGCCCCTTCCAACTCTATGATTCTAGGATTCTATGATCCTGCGTTGAGCAGGGGGTTGGACTAGATGGCCTGTGTGGCCCCTTCCAACTCTATGATTCTATGATTCTATGATCCTGCGTTGAGCAGGGGGTTGGACTAGATGGCCTGTGTGGCCCCTTCCAACTCTATGATTCTATGATTCTATGATTATTCGTTACCCTCTGGGTCGGCATCTGTTTTCCCCTTTGCTCCCGCTCGTATAGCAGTTCGAGTGTTCTCCAGGGGAGCTTGGAATGATAGGGAAAGAAGAGGTTTACTGCCGTAGTGACTTGTGCGAAAGCTGCCAGGACATCGGACCATGGGCTTGTGATTCTGTTCTGGTTAAGCTGAAGGTTCGTAGCCCTCTGAGCTCACAGAAGGGGAAATGGAGAAGGATCCATGTTGTCCTTTCAAATAGGGCAAGCCTTCTTCCTTTAGATGTTCAGAGTCAAAAGAGAACTGGATGGGGTCATGGAGGCCATCTAGTCCAACCTCCTGCCCAGTGCAGGATCAGCATAAAGCATCCAGGATGTAGCTATCCTGCTGCTGATTGTAGACTGCCAGTGAGGGGGAGCTCACCACCTCCTGAGGCAGCCTATTCCACTGCTGAACTACTCTTGACTGTGAATTTCACCCCTTGATATCTAGCCAGTACCATTCTACATGTAGTTTAAAGCCGTCATTGTGCGTCCTCTCCTCTGCTGCCAATGGGAACCTTTCCCTGCAATCTTTTAAATACTCAAAGAGAGCCACCATGTCCCCTCTCAATCTCCTCTTCTCCAGGCTGAACGTTCCCAAGTCCAGATTCAAATGGGTAGCCGTGTTGGTCTGATGTAGCACAACAAAACCAGAGTCCAGTAGCAGCTATAAGACCAACAAAGATTTATTAAAGGTGTTAGCTTTCGAGTGCAAGCACTCGAAATAGTCTGAGGAAGAGTGCCTGCACCCGAAAGCTCACGCCTTGAATAAATCTTGGTTGGTCTTAAAGGTGCTACTAGACTCTGATTCCCCTCAGCTTCTCCTCATCTCTGTCTTCTGCACCTTCTCAGGTTTGACCACATCCTTGTTGAAGGGAGGCCTCCGGAACTGCACCAGGACTCCAGGAGGGGTCTGCCCAATGCGACATGCAGGGGGACCATGACCTGTTGCCATTCTGATGAGATGCCTCTGTAGATACAGCCCAAGACTTGATTGGCCTTCTTTAACTGGGGCACCAACATTACATTTGAGTCCTGGCATTGAATTCCGAAGCTGTTGGCGTCCCCTCCTGACTCGGCCCCCACCTTCTCTTCTGGGGTCACCAGAGCGACCCCCCCCCCCCGAGGGACGGATTCCCGTCGCTAAGTATAACCAGTGTTACTCCCTTGCAGGGCCATGTGATCAAAGCGCCGCGTGGCATGTTTGATTTCGGCTCCTCCGTTCCTCGTAAAGCCACAGATCTAAAACTTGAGCTGCGGAATCTACATCTGGTGCGAAGCGCGGAGTTCCATTTCTCACTTCGAAGTGTCCCTAACAGTTGGGCTAATTAAACATAAAAAAAATTGTGTCCTTATCATAAATATTTATAAATCGGAAATCTGGCGCTTCCTGCGTTTCACCAAGTTAAGCCATGGAGATAAGCGTATGCTACCAATTTCTTCCTTTCTTTTTAAGTCATGTTAGTGCTTGTTGTTACTGCAAAGCAAATGGTGACAGGGGATGAAATTTTCCTTTAAAAATGTCCTTAAGGAGATGGTTTCCAGTGATCCTCAGATGGTTCTTAGTGGAACCATTACAAATCCATTCCAAAGGCAGATAGACTTGCTGTCATCTGGGGCGATGGCTAGATTGGCTTGCTGTTGGGTTGGGTTGGGTTTGGACGCCCGCTTCCAATCCAGGCTGGCTTGGGCTTTGTGTGGCAAACGCTCATTTATTTATTTGCAACATTCAGGGCCACCAAGGCAGGTATCCAGCTATTAGCTCTGCCTCCTGCTGCCATGGTATTTAGAGATTGTAGAAGAAATCACACAAAGGAAGTCTTAATCTATGGCCTGCCTTCTCCTTTGGAAGCCACTTGATTGCACATTATACAGTGTCCCCAGGTCCTCAGCCGACAGTCATGGCATAAGTTTGGTGTCGTGGTTAGGAGTGCGGACTTCTAATCTGGCGAACCGGGTTCGATTCCCTGCTCCCCCACGTGCAGCCAGCTGGGTGACCTTGAGCTCCTCACAGCATTGATAAAGCTGTTCTGACTGAGCAGGAATCTCAGGGCTCTCTCAGCCTCACCCACCTCACAGGGTGTCTGTTGTGGGGAGAGGAAAGGGAAGGCGAACTTTGTAAGCCACTTTGAGCCTCCTTCAGGTAGAGAAAAGCAGCCTATAAGAACCAACTCTCCTTCTTCAGTAATATCAGGGCTCTCCTCACCCTCAGTGGATTCTCAGTGGATTTCATCAGATTGGACGGAGGTGAACATTGAGGTGCCACAAGGCTCGGTACTGGGTCTGGTACTTTTCAACCTTTATGTGCCAGCGCTAGAAGTGTCCAGGTAGAATGCTCGTAAGATACGCAGGTGAAAGGTGGTAGAAAGAGAATGTCAAGCAATGGTACATCTTCAGCATCTGCGGAAGTGAGAGGGCCACCAGGAAGTGAGAGGGGCCACCAGCCTGATGAGGGTGGTTTGGGATCGCTGAACCTGTTGTAATTCGTTATTGCAAATTGCAAGGGGCTTTTGGGTGATCCGGAAGGCCGCTGCACGGAAGGAGTGAGAGGAAAGGGCTAAGGCCTCAGCTTGTACAGGAAGGAAGATGACCCAGTGAAAGGTATTCCCCCTCTTCCACTTTGTCTCCCAGCCTCCGGGTTGTCATGCGGGGAAATGATTCTTTATAGCTGGCTGAGACAAAACTAATGTTCCCTGTCAGCACAGTTCTCACTGCCCCAGTTGCAGTTTTTATATATTCGGCGGATGCTTCTCACAATTACAAAGGAACTACAATACCGATCTCGCTCCCACGGGCGGCCTTTCACTGCCGTCAAAGACGCGGGGAATTTTCCGGACAGGGATAAAACGCCGAGGTGCGCTAAAAATGTTTCTCCGGCAAGAGCGCGGCTTGTACTAAAGCGACAGGATCAGGGGTGGGGAGATGGTATGTTACGTAAGCCTAGGTGCGCTTAAAAAAAGAAATCAGAATGTACCCAAGGGAAGAACTTAAGAACATCCAAAGGAGAGCATTTTCTGCCTCCGACGGTTTTGAGGGGAAAGCTGAAGCCGTGGCCTGCCAAGGGGTAAGAACAATCCACTGCGGGTGCCCAGTCCATGGATCCAGGTCCCCATGGTTGCATCCAAAGGACCTCAAACAAGGAACAGAACTGGTTTGCTTTTCAGCTTTTGAAATCTTCTCACAGGCTTTGTCTGAGAGACCCGAGTATTTTTTAACGCCTTCTATTTGGAAGCAGAAACTCAAGTCGGGAAGGTAGGCATTTTTCTCACGCTGGGTTTAGAGACGGCGCTTCCATCCCAGGCAAAGTTTGGAGATTCGTGCGGGAGGGAGGCATTTATTTAAACAGAAATGGAGTGTGGCCTTTTCTGCTTTCATTGAAATCAGGCTTACGTGAGCAGGGTTTTGTGAAACCCCAGGGGTTTCTCAATGGTAAAAAAGCTGAGAGAGGCTGGTTAAACCCCGTAAAAAAAACCCTTAATACAATTAACAAGATGGCAGTCGATAGGAATTCAAAAACTACACACATACACATACACACCATTCAGCACAGGGGTCAAAGCCCTTGGGATCGAGGGCTCTGACCTAACATACATATTAGGGATCCACCGATGGTAACTCCGGGACCCCGTGTGGGCTTCAACCATATGCCTGGCGGAAGAGCTCCGTCTTACTGGCCCTGCGGAAAGCTGTTTTGCAGGCCCTGCGGAAAGCCGACAGGGCCCTTAGCTCTTCCGGGAGCTCATTCCACCAGGTTGAGCCCAGGCAGATGTCCCGGGGGCCTCAGAAAACCAGCAGATTCATACCCACAGAGCGAAGGGCCCTGCGGGGGGCATAGACAGATAAGCAGGGCCCAGGCTGCGTAAAGCCTTGGAGGTTAGAACCAATCCCTTGAACCTGACCCGAAAGCAGACTGGTAACCAGTCGTGGCACCAGCTGGATGTGGGCCCTCCAGGGAGCATTAGTAAGGACCCTCGCAGCCGCATTTTGTACCAGCCGAAGTTTCCGGATCAAAACCAAGGGAAGGCCCATGTGGAGCGAGTTACAGTAGTCTAGCCTGGAAGTGACCGTTGCGTGGAGCGACAAAGAGACTCCGCCCCCAATTTTTTTTTTTATGCTGGCAAGGGTAGTGAGCAAAGAGTCGATAAGGGGGGCCTTTAGGTTAGAATCTCCACTAGGACCCCATGATGATGTTGTTGTTATTCCTTCAATAAAGATTTGATTCCCTCAAGTGAAGCCTGGTTATGAGGAATAATCTGAGCCTCTTGCAACGCCCACATTATAATATATGTATTGCAAAGCGGCATCACGTTGCCAGCACTTTAAGTTTGGAAAGACGGCAGTTTTGAATGTCTAGCGCAGGGGTAGTCAAACTGCGGCCCTCCAGATGTCCATGGACTACAATTCCCAGGAGCCCCTGCCAGCGAATGCCTGGCGTCGGAATAGGGCCTCCTTTTTCATCTAAGAACATCCCCTGTTGAGCTGAAGTCAGAAAGAAATTAAAAAATAACTAAGGTTATGTGCCGTGCCTGCGAAACCCAGGTGGAGAAGGTGTTCTTTCGAGCTGGCTTTTTATAAAAACAATAAATATTTATATTCTGCCTTTCTGCTCGACAGCAGAAACAAGCATGTGGGGGGGCCAGGAGGGAGAAAGGGATTTCAGCAAACCCCCAGAACCAGAAACCCAAGAACAAACTTGGATATGGTAATATCCCAAAAAGTTAAAATAATATCGAAGCACAGAAATTTTTTTAAAATCAAATTGTAAACATTAAAAACTGTGCCAAAACCCATCCATTTTGGTTATGCATATAAATAGCTCAGTCTAGAGCAGACTTTCTCAGCTTTTTTGGCCATTGAGAAACCCCTGAAACATTCTTCAAGAAACCCCAGAAGTGGTGTGATCGTGCGGAATATGGTGCGGAAGCATAGGGGTGTCCACTCCTACCCGGGACCCCTCCCCTTCCCACCCCCTCCTGGCCCATCATTGGCCATGGGGGGAGGGCAGGTCGACATGACCATATATGGCCATATCACCCGATAAATGCTTAAGAAGAAGGAGTCAGAAAGTTCATTATTCCTTCATAGTGAAGGAATGGAGCACCAGTGTTTTCCAACTCACTCAGACACCAAAAGGAAAGCAATTATCTCATTGCTCTGAAACGCAACCTCAACATCTCATCCATTTTGAAGAAGAGTTGGTTCTTATATGCCGCTTTTCCCTACCCGAAGGAGGCTCAAAGCGGCTTACAGTCGCCTTCCCATTCCTCTCCCCACAACAGACACCCTGTGGGGTGGGTGAGGCTGAGAGAGCCCTGATATTCCTGCTCGGTCAGAACAGTTTTATCAGTGCCGTGGCGAGCCCAAGGTCACCCAGCTGGCTGCATGTGGGGGAGTGCAGAATCGAACCCGGCATGCCAGATTAGAAGTCAGCACTCCTAACCACTACACCAAACTGGCTCTCTAACAAATTAAAAATCTATAAAACATTCTCCCACCCATTTGGGAAACCCTTCCAGGGTCCCCCAAAAAAACCAGGATTTCACAAACCCCTGGTTGATCAAGCTGGATCTAGAGTAAGCAACTCTTTCTAGTAAAATTGCACTTACAGCCATGGGGATCTCTCCCACAAGAATCTTTTCCTATCACCAGGCACAGTTAGAAATCTTAAGAGTACATGTAAGCCAAATGGATTTCAGCTGTGAGGCCTTCCTCGGTGGTTTAAATTTTTACAATACACGCCATATAGTGGTTTTCATTAAATTTTACAAGTCTAACCAAAGCACTGAACATCCACCTATAAAAACGTTGAATTGGACGAAGTACCTTTCTGTGTTGTTGGGGGGGGGGGTCATCGGAGATAACGTTCCAGATAGCGGATGTAAGTGGTCCCGAATTCTCTGTAGGCTGCCCAACGGTGCGGACAACTACATGCAAGAAACCTTTCTGCTTGAGAACAGGCCTCCTGTCATGTCTTTCGGCCATGAATTATTGTTGCCTTCATACTTTGCTTCAATGCCTTGATGTAATCCAGAATAGATTTTTTAAAACTTGGGGGGGGGGGGGCAGGTTTGCAAAAATCTCCTTTCTGTCATTTTGGATGCAATTTGTAGGTTTAGATCTGCAGATGGGCCCGCAAACGGCTATGAGATGGTTACGAGTGCCTGGTGTAAACTTTAAAGACTGTCCAGTAGCCAAAACTGGTGGATCACATGAGGAAAAGTAAAAGTCAATAATCTCTCTTGATCAAGGATGCATGATTAATAATAATCCACTTTTTGTTTTTAAAAAATACAGGCATTAAAGCGGTGTTTTCGGGACACTACCATCGGAATGCCGGAGGGTCCTACAAAGATCTTGAGATGGTGGTTTCGTCCGCCATCGGATGCCAGCTGGGAGAAGACACCCACGGTCTCAGAGTGGTGGTTGTCACCGCCGAAAAGATTGTTCACAGATACTACAGCTTGGATCAGCTGAACAATCAAGGGATAGAGAAAGATCTCATGGATCTGATGAAGCCAAATTAGGCCTTTTCTTCCTGTGCCAAACATATTTGACTAATCTGCTATGTAGTTTCCGATCTTAGCTGACCTACCAAGAAGTCTCTGTCACCCTAAACACTAATCTAGAAAGTCAAACAGTGAGAGCCTCATTTTTCTTCTGTAGTGTACATAAATCTTCAGGTGTGCAATAAAAATAATGACAGTGCTAATGATTTTGGACTAGATGACCCTGGAGGTCCCTTCCCACTCCAGGATTCTACGATTCTTCAGCCAAGAAGGCCAAAAACCACACTCTATACGTCAGGTTAAACAATTTATACACCCTCTTCCTCCTAAACCCCCTTCCCCGGGATGCAGCCCGTAAATCTCCAGGGATTTCCCTGAAAATTGACAAGGCCTAGAAGAAAACACAAAGATGCTTTATAATAAGAACAAAACTTTATAATAAAACAGAACTATTTACAAAATCTACAAGTGGCCAAGAGCCGCCGGAGGCCCCTCCGCAGCCGGCGGCGTAGCCCCACCCAGCACCCCTGGGCCGCTTGCGGGGCGGCCCAGGCAATGCGGGGTGGGGCTGGTGGAGGGCCGGCTGCAGAGGGCTCCGGGCTCAGAATGATTTGTTCTATTTCTTCTTCCTCTTCCTCTTCTTTCTCCTCCTCCTCCTCTTCATTCTCCTCCTCCTCCTCTTCTTCTTCCTCCTTCTCTTCTTCTTCCTCCTCCTCCTCCTGTCCAAGCTCCTCGGACTGTGCCTGCGGGCAAAAGAGATGGGCACCAATCAGCCTGTGATAAAGGCCAGAGAGGGGGATTCAGGGAGGGGGCCTCACGGGCAGGACGGGGGTCTGGGGGCTGAGCTGGACTTACCACAAATGTTATTCCACTAGATGACCCAGTGGATCCGTCTCCAGAGGCCCAGCTGGAGACGAACCCACTGGGTGTTGATGCGCGCTCCAGCGAATAGTCACTATCCTGTTGGAAAGGAGAGAAGAAAAAAAGCGTTAGACATTATCCCTCTGACCCGTCAACCCCACTGTGCCCCTGGGGTCCGCCCAACACAAACCCCCTGGAAAACTTACCACACTCCATATATCCTCGATATCTTCTAGCACCTGCAGGAAGAAATGGGGATTGGTGAATTTCCTGCCTGGGGGCAGCCTGGGGGCAAGATGCCAGGGAGGGAGGACAGGCACGGCTTCCCCTCCCCTCCCCTCTGCTGCCCTGCCTGCCCAGCCCCTTCCTGGCACCAAACTGCCCTTTCTATTCCCCCCTCCCCCCACTCCTCTCTACTATAAGCATTAAGTTAAGGTCCTACTTACAAGGTCGGCCTCCATTTTCATAATCCTGGCCTCAAATGACGGTTGGGCCCTGGGCGCCCAATGGAAAGCCCTGTTCTGAAACCGCATCACAATGGGTCCTGGAGCTTTCCTCTGCTGGAGAATCCGTCCCTGGGGGGGGTGTCGCTCTGGTGACCCCAGAAGAGAAAGTGGGGGCCGAGTCAGGAAGGGACGCCAACAGCTTCGGAATTCAATGCCATGACTCAAATATAATGTTGGTGCCCCAGTTAAAGAAGGCCAATCAAGTCTTGGGCTGTATCTACAGAGGCATCTCATCAGAATCGCAACAGGTCATGGTCCCCCTGCATGTCGCATTGGGCAGACCCTCCTGGAGTCCTGGTGCAGTTCCAGAGGCCTCCCTTCAACAAGGATGTGGTCAAAACTGAGAAGGTGCAGAAGACAGAGATGAGGAAAAGCTGAGGGGAATCAGAGTCTAGTAGCACCTTTAAGACCAACCAAGATTTATTCAAGGCGTGAGCTTTCGGGTGCAAGTACTCTTCCTCAGACTATTTCGAGTGCTTGCACTCGATTTTATTGTGCTACATCAGACCAACACGGCTACCCATTTGAATCTGGACTTGGGAACGTTCAGCCTGGAGAAGAGGAGGTTGAGAGGGGACATGATAGCCCTCTTTAAGTAGTTGAAAGGTTGTCACTTTGAGGAGGGCAGGGAAAGGTTCCTGCTGGCAGCAGAGGAGAGGACCTGCAGGAATGGGTCCCAACCCTATTTCCATCTAGATATCAGGATGGGTGGGTGGAATCCACAGTCAGAGTAGTTCAACAGTGGACTGGGCTGCCTAAGGAGGTGGTGAGCTCCCCCTCACTGGTGGTCTGGAAGCAGAGGCCGGACACTTATCCTGGATGCTTTAGGCTGGTCCTACATTCAAGCAGGGGGTTGGACTAGATGGCCTGGATGGCCCCTTGCAGCCTTGCATGTCCAGTGAAGGCACTGCCAATCAGGAACTAGTTTGAGATGTTGATTCACCTGAACTAGGTGGGCATCACTATGCTCGAAATCCATGCACCTCCCACGTCTTTTCCTGAGCTATACGTGTTCGTATCTTTATTTAGAAGGGGGTTCCTTTTTCTTTCTTTTTTTAAGTATGAAATCAAATAGGTCAAAAGCTTCTCATCAGGATTAATAGAGGGCGTTTGAATTGTTAGAAGCAGGAAGTACAACTTTCGCTCGAGAGCTGACAAAAATACGTCCTTTGGTTTCTGATTAGAACGTCTGCATGACGTGTCCTCCGTCTTTGATTTTGATGTCTCCGTCAGACCGACCTCATTCTGACTGAGCTGTGATAATCTTTTAGAGTTCTTTCATCCCCCGTGAAAGGCAGCAGCAACTGGTCGAGCCTTCTGCTCTGTACAGGGCTGGAAAGCACAGAGTGCCGTTCCCTGAAGGAGCAAAGGAACGGAGGGATCGGGGTGCGGGAACTGTAACTTCCACGGAAGAGAATCCGTGGAACCAACGGCGTGGATTGAAAGGGTACAGAGGAGAGCGACGAGGATGATCTGGGGCCAAGGGGCCAAGCCCTATGAAGATAGGTTGAGGGACTTGGGAATGTTCAGCCTGGAGAAGAGGAGGTTGAGAGGGGACATGATAGCCCTCTTTAAGTATTTGAAAGTTTGTCACGTGGAGGATGGCAGGATGCTGTTTCCGCTGGCTGCAGAGGAGAGGACACGCAGTAATGGGTTTAAACTTCAAGTACAACGATATAGGCTAGATATCAGGAAAAAAAAATTCACAGTCAGAGTAGTTCAGCAGTGGAATAGGCTGCCTAAGGAGGTGGCGAGCTCCCCCTCACTGGCAGTCTTCAAGCAAAGGTTGGAGACACACTTTTCTTGGATGCTTTAGGATGCTTTGGGCTGATCCTGCGTTGAGCAGGGGGTTGGACTAGATGGCCTGTATGGCCCCTTCCAACTCTATGATGCTATGATTCTATGATCCTGTGTTGAGCAGGGGGTTGGACTAGATGGCCTGCATGGCCCCTTCCAACTCTATGATTCTATGATTCTAACTCAAGATGGAGGACCTGGAGAGCTTGAGGCGATATAGTGGAAGTTGTAACCCCCTGGTATATAAGCTCTGTGGCCAGGACAAATTGGGGGAAACGTTGTGTTCTCTCCATTGAAGGAAGTAAGCAGATGGGCCCGGATGCTTAATTTGTTCATAAATGATCTGGAACTGTTGGGTTTGAACGACCAGAATTTTGTGCCAGATCAGGCTTCATGAAAGGCGTAGAAGAAGAACCTCCTCCTTGTCCTCCTCCTCCACCAGGTAGTTCTTGACGGCATCCCCAAATAAGTTGGTTCCTTGGAATGGGACACTAACCACTCTGGTCTATCACGTAAGGTCTGTTTCCCAGGTGTGCAGCCAAGTCCTGTGCTGGGTGGTTATAGGCCGCCCCATTGCTCAGACCAACAGTTGAAAGGCATCTGAAACGTACTGCCTAAGAAGGCAGCAGCTAGGGAATATTTTTTGCTACTGAGAGCTCAGGTGCCCAGTAGGTAGACTGCTCTGGGAAACGGGGAGCCCGCCGTCGACTCCTGGAGCGTTGCCGCCAAGGCTCCGAAGTGCTTGCATGCAGTCCTCATCACAGGGATCCCTGAGAAGACAGTCGGCTTCTCCTGGGATTGCTGTCACAGCGTAAGACAGCCAGTGGCTCATGCACCTTGGGCACATGAAGTGCTCTGCTGCGTCTTCAGCCGGGAAACAGAAGCAGGAAATGATCCAGCCTTAGGCCTGGCTGCTGCTTCCCATTCCATTTCCACACCTTTGTCAAATACTGAACGGAACGGGATGCCCGAAGCCGAGGCCTAGTCGGCGAGATCTGCCAGGTTAGGCTTGTCCGCTTCATTTTTCTCACTGGAATTTCCAGGACACAAAGGAAAAATGAGGAAAAATCTCTCGAGGGAAAAGGTTCTTCCTCAGAAAGATCCCCGCCTCCTCCCTAACCAAATACTGAGACTTCTGAAGCTGGGTCTAGTAAGGCTTCTGGAATGATCACTGCTGTTGAGTTGGAAGGGATCTCCAGGGTCATCTAGTCCAACCCCCTGCACAATGCAGGACACTCACAACTCCCTGCCTACCTACAGTAACCCAAGTTTCATATCCTTCCACACACCCAAAATCTGCAGAATCCAGCCTGGCCTGGAGGAAATTCACCTACCATCCCATGGTGGCGATCAGCAAGTCCCTGGGTATTCAAGGTAGGGCCACGAGAGACAGACACTGGCACATCCCTTCCTGACCTGGAAGGGTTTCCTGAATGACCTTGATGGCCCTGGAAGGGTTTTCTGCATGGGTGGGAGTTGATAAATTTCTAACATATATTTTAAAATTTCTCATACATTTATCATATGCCCGCTCCTCCCAAAATGGCCAGTGATGGGCCTGGAGGGGGTGGGGAGGGGCTCCAGGTAGGCGTGTCCACAGCAATGCTTCCTAACCAAATTCTGCACGATCATGCCACTTCTGGGCTTTCTCAAAGCCTTGAGAATGTTTCAGAGGTTTATCCATGTTAAAAAAGGCCGAGAACGCCCGATCTAAGCAAACGAGATGCAATGCAAGACACGACAGGCCAATTAACATCTCTTAGGGTCGCTGCACGTTGAGCTATTAAACGCTTGCGTAACAAACAAGAAAACCAGAGTCCCTCTTCAAAAAAAGAGCAGTGAAGGGAAAAGTGTAGGATCCTTTGATGAATCCTAACGCAGCCCTTTGCACTGGAGTTTCACTTCTGCAAGTGCTTTTGTTTGAGAACAGTAACCTTTTAAATCAGCCACAGCATGTCCTGAAACACCGGGGGAACATTTTCATCTTCCAGGACACACGGGTGCAGACGATGAATCGGATGAAGTGTGGTCTGACTCATTAATGCATATGCTGGAATAAATTTTGTCAGCCTTTTACGGTGCGGCCGGGCTCCCGTTCCGTTTTGCTGCAGCCCGGCCTCCCTTCTGGAATTAGCCCTGCCCTAAGTAGCCTCTTACTTTTATGCAAGCTGCTTAAATAGACACAAGTTCAGGACCCTCCCTGGGGTTCCATCTGCACCATCTGATCCCAAACCCATTTATTTCAGTGCTGGCTGCTTCAAGCCAAGAGATTCTCGCCACAAAAAACGCCAGAGAGAATCCTATTAGCTATTAGCAATCCCTAAACCATCGACCATAGAGCCTCTGGTGGCACAGAGAGCCTCTGGTGGCGCAGAGTGGTAAGGCAGCCATCTGAAAGCTTTGCCCATGAGGTTGGGAATTCAATCCCAGCAGCCGGCTCAAGGTTGACTCAGCCTTCCATCCTTCCGAGGTCGGTAAAATGAGGACCCAGCTTGCTTGCTGGGGGGTAAACGGTAATGACTGGGGAAGGCACTGGCAAACCACCCCGTATTGAGTCTGCCATGAAAACGCTAGAGGGCGTCACCCCAAGGGTCAGACATGACTCGGTGCTTGCAGAGGGGATACCTTTACCTTTTTAAACCATCGACAGAATAAAACTTTGGAATTACTGTGAAGGTTTCGTTCTTCCCAGTGGATTGGGAGGTACCCTGGCGTGGGCTGTGCCTCCTCTCCACTCCTTGAGCAGGGCACATGCAGATTTCTTTTTTGCAAAAGCTTCCATTGTCCTGCTGAGAAGATCCACCTCCAGATCCACCATCAGATTCTCCCTAAAGATCTGTAAGTGGAGACATTATAGGGAAAAATAGGCAAGGAAGGACCTGATGGTGTCACTTTTGACTTGGAGAGCTCCTTTCCGATTCCCCCTCCGCCCACTAGGGTGGAGAAATAAACCTTCCAATCCACCGATGAGAAGAAACCTTCAGTGGAGGACAGTATCCTTATATGCAATATTGAACATCTCTATTATCTTGGGGAAGAAATGAGAAGAATTAAGGACTTGCGTTTTCTTCTTCCACCTGTTCACTCCCAGAAAAGTCCAACAAACAATGGAGAGATGTCTATTGACAAAGAGGAGGGGTTGAGGGGCAAAGACTCATAGCTGCAGATCATATAGAAAGTAGCTCTGTGAGCACTGAACTCACAGGCTGGATATTGTGGAGTGACTCACGATATCCCTTCCAGGGACATTCGGATCACTGGTTCATCTCGCTCCACACGGCCTATTCTGGTTGGCAGCAGGTCTCGAAAGTCCCGGCAGAGAAATTGTTTCCCCACCATCCGTGGCCAGAGACGACAGGATTAAGCCTGGGACCATCCCCCTCGTTATGATTCGTATTTAGACAATATATATTTGATGCCTCTCCAGTGATCTGCTCGAGGTGGCTGTCCAAGTAAAAACAAGGCAGTAAAGTCTTTAAAACATCACGCGGTGAATTATCACTCTCATCGCGAGCCGTAAAAGCTAGCCAGGGGCGCGAAAACCATCTAAAACAATATTCCGCCGCCTAAAATGATCCACCAAGCAGGCTGAAAGGAGAGCATAAAAACAGCCTTAAAAAAGACGGAGCCCAGTAGTTAAAAGACTGAGTGGAAATAAAAGATTTTGGGGCCTGGCACTTCTAAAGGATAACAAGAGAGGCGCCAGACAGGCTCTGTTTGAAGTGCTTATTTAGATATACAGTTGCCCACAGAGGTGACCAAAGCAGTAAACTACTGTGTTCTCCCTCGGCCACACCCAGACAAGGAGCGCAGAATAGGACAGCTCAGAAGAAGAAGGAGGAGGAGGAGGAGGAGGAGGAGGAGGAGGAGGAGGAGGAGGAGGAGGAGGAGTTGGAGTCTCAAAGCAGCTTTCAGTTGCCTTCCTTTTCCTCTCCCTACAACAGACACCCTGTGAGATAGGTGAGGCTGAGAGAGCTCTGGCAGAACTGCTTTGTCAGAAAAGCTCTATCAGGTAACTGAGATGCAAATCTAGACGTCCCAGGTGAAAATATTACCTCTGCTATAGGCTAACCCCTTCATTCTTTCGGCCCTCTCTCCACATTTCCAGTATGGAGACATTGATATTCAGCTGTCTGACAGAGACGGCTTCAGGATAAATGAAGTCTTGGTTCAGACTATGGTTTGGAGCAGGGGTAGTCAAACTGCGGCCCTCCAGATGTCCATGGACTACAATTCCCAGAAGCCCCTGCCAGCATTCGCTGGCAGGGGCTTCTGGGAGTTGTAGTCCATGGACATCTGGAGGGCCGCAGTTTGACTACCCCTGGTTTGGAGCTTCACATATGAGCCTAGGCCTGGCACGCAACCAACCAAGGCACCCTGCTGGCTGCGAACCGGGCAAGCCATAGTTTGGGCGGTCTGGAAACCAGAATGGGAAAATGCAGCCAAACTGTGGTTTCCAGACTGGAGGAGGGCCACTGGCTTGCATGGGGCAGTCAAACCATGGTTTGCAAGAAAGCCCAAGGTGTTTCTGGTAGAGGCCAAGCCATGGGATGCTGGGGGAGGGGCTTCAAATTAATTCTCTCCTCTAGGTATCCTCTGTGGGTCCCCAGCTTATGAACCTAATATTGCCAGAGTAGCCACAAGCACGCCTATGCCCCCTGCAGGGCTTTATGCTCTGTTGGTGAGAATTTACTGGTCGTTCCCAGCCCCAAAGAAGCACGCCTGGCCTCAACCAGGGCCAGGGCCTTTTCGGTTCTGGCCCTGACCTGGTGGAATGAGCTCCCGGGTGAGCTGTGGGTCCTGAAAGCCCTTTCAACGTTCTGCAGGGCCTGCAAGACGGAGCTCTGCCGCCAGGTCTACGGTTGAGGTTGGGGAAGTGGGGGGAGATCGAGGGGACCCCCCCCTGGTGTCAAGCTGCAACTTTGATTACCTTATCTCTCCTCCCTCTTCCCTCTAGAGCAGGGGTAGTCAACCTGTACTCCTCCAGGTGTTCATGGACTACAATTCCCATTTTATTTTATTTTTGTAATGGGACAGTCAAAGTCCTACTTCTTGACACCAGAGGCCTCTGAGCCAAGCACACCTTGCCCAGGTAACATCCATAAACGTTTAGCCTGGAGAGGAGACGACTGAGAGGGGATTTGATAACAATTTTCAAGGATTTAAAAGGCTGCCATGTAGAGGACGGAGCAGAGTTGTTCTCTCTTGCCCCAGAGGGACGGACCAGAACCAACGGGATTAAATTAATTTAAAAGAAATTCCGTCTAAACATCCGGAAGAAGTTCCTGACAGTCAGAGCGGTTCCTCAGTGGAACAGGCTTCCTCGGGAGGGGGTGGGTTCTCTGTCTTTGGAAATTTTTAAACAGAGGCTGGAGAGCCATCTGACGGAGAGGCTGATTCTGTGAAGGTTCAAGGGGGTGGCAGGTGACAGTGGGTGAGCGATAGGGTTGTGAGTGTCCTGCATAGTGCAGGGGGTTGGACTAGATGACCCATGAGGTCCCTTCCAACTCTATGATTCTAGGTATGGCCAAGACGCAGAGAGGGCAAGCAGGTGAATGGAGGCAGCATAAATCCTACCAGGTAAAGACGGAATTAAGGAGCTAACTCTGCACAGGACCACAACACCACCTGCCTGCTCCTCCCTGGCACCCCCAAGGGGGGGTCAGGAAACTCCGCCACCTTTTCCGATTCGCCGTTTCACAACAAATCTACTTCTCCTTGCCAAGCTGCTCTGTGCAGCTGCTATTATGGAGACAAGCCGACGTCTAGCCATGTCCCCGGCTTGAGCGACTGTAGTAACCGTAGTAACAGGGAAGGATTTCGGTGGCTGCAGGATTTCGTGTGTGAGCCACGGAGGGAGGAGGGAGCCCAGCTTTGTTTCAGGGGACAGGGATACCGTCAGCAAAGCTGGCTGGGCTATCGGTGGTGCTAAGCCGGTTTGCCGTTCCCTGCCCGAATGCTGCAATCCGTGGATAAGAGTATCTCCTTCGACTGGGGCAGGACGTCGGTGGGCAGCCAAACAGAAGATAATAGGATGCCTGGCTGGCAAATGTGTCCATGCAGCCCCATAGTATGAAACCTTTGCTCTCTCACCTGTAGCTATTTCAGCATCAGGTGGAGGAACGCCGTGTAAACAAACAACAAATGGTCAAGTGTGGACACCACTCGTGGTGTGGCACAGTTACATCGAGCTTGGTGTCGTGGTTAGGAGTGCGGACTTCTAATCTGGCATGCCGGGTTCGATTCTGCGCTCCTTCCCCGCAGGTAGCCAGCTGGGGGACATGGCTCGCCACGGCCCTGATAAAGCTGTTCTGACGTATAGCAGTACATACAATACAGTAGACAAAAGTTATTCACATAAAATTAACACTGCAAAACATTAAGACCTTTACAGTCATCAACTTAAACAGCTGACTGGCTGCGTTTCCCTCGCTGTGCTCATCGGACAGTTCTCCGGGGACTTCTAAAGGGTGACTTCTAATGGGTTATTCGTTCCCTGGCTCCAACCAAAGGTTTGGCGGAAGAGCTCCGTTTTACAGGCCCTGCGGAACTGTGCCAGCGCCGGCAAGGCCAGGATCTCCTCCGGGGGCTTGTTCCACTACGTCACGGCCCATCTTGGCCATTAAATTACGGCATGGCCTCCTGAGCAGGGCCCAAGCTCCCTGCATGCAGTGAAGAAGGCCAGGCTATTACAGGGAGCAGAACCTGAACAAAATGTCTTCCCATCACCCTTGTACTGGAGGCTCATTTTAACTGGGTGCTAACTGAATGGGTTAGAGCCTCTTCTGGCGCAGAGTGGTAAGGCAGCAGACATGCAGTCTGAAGCTCTGCCCATGAGGCTGGGAGTTCGATCCCAGCAGACGGCTCAAGGTGGACTCAGCCTTCCCTCCTTCCGAGGTCGGTCAAATGAGCACCCAGCTTGCTGGGGGGTAAAACGGTAATGACTGGGGAAGGCACTGGCAAACCACCCCGCATTGAGTCTGCCATGAAAACGCTGGAGGGCGTCACCCCAAGGGTCAGACATGACCCGGTGCTTGCACAGGGGATACCTTTACCTTTACCTTTAACTGAATGGGTTACAAGGAAGCACTGGGGTATAAAGCACCTACCCAAGTTCAGTCAGCGGCACGTCCAGGAAAGAAAGCAGCAAGGTGTAAACAGAGTGGGAATTGGTTTTGTAACAAGCTAACTGCTCTCTGATACCGGCCGTATGTTTATAACGGCTTTCTTTAAGTACATAATGACAGTTTTATTGCTTTCTGAAGGAAGGCAAGTTATTGGAGCTTTCCTGATTAAAAGGCAGGATACAAACACGAGTGTATTAAAGGCTTCCTGGAATGCCTGTCTCCTCCGCCCCCCCCCCCCAGTAATGACTAAATGTTTAGAATAATTTTCCAATTTTCTAAATGTTTAGAATAACCACAGAAGGGGCCCTCCAGGCCATCTAGTCTCACCCCCTGCTCAACGCAGGATCAGCCTCAAGCACCCAGGAGAAGTCCCTGTCCGGCCGCTTTGATTGACAGGCCCTCATTTCGATCACTCTGCAATTTCTTTTTAAAATCCCCAAAGCCCTCCGTCTCCCCCCATAACCCCTCTCTGGGCCTCTGGACCTGGGGTAGTCAAAGTGCGGCCCTCCAGATGTCCATGGACTACAATTCCCATGAGCCCCTGCCAGCGAACGCTGGCAAAGGCTCATGGGAATTGTAGTCCATGGACATCTGGAGGGCCGCAGTTTGACTACCCCTGGTCTAAATCTTACCTTCCTCCAGAGTAGCATCCAAAGAGGCTGAAAGCTGCTCTCCCCTCCGTGGTTGGCCCACCACAGCCACCCTGTGAGGTGGGCCAGGCGGAGAGTTAGCAGGACCCCAAGGCCACCCAAGGCCAAGAGAGAGCTCCCAGGAGGCCATCCTGAGAAACGTCGTCTGACTTGGCAGCGTGCCCTTTAATAGCACAGATCACACCCCATCCTCGCCGTTCCTCTTCTCCATGCACCAAGTCCATCATCCCAGCTGGCCCTCTGCAGCCCGGTGGAAAACGGCAGAACGCGAGCATCCACCTTCTAACTCTTCCCTAGCAGGCGACGGTGATAGGTATCGATTGCATCTTGCCGATACGTTTCGTTTCTCAGCGGGGACGTTTAATGACATTTCCTTTGACTCGCACAGAGATCCCCCGCTCATTGCAAGGAAACGGCTTCGCCCACATTACAACGCCCGCATTACAACGCCCGCATGACAAAAAGCTGTGCATTCCCAAACAGGGTGCGTTTGGCTTCTAGGTTGGTTTTGTTTGAGGACAACGCCATGAGAATCTGAAAAAAGAACCGGGTTCGACTCAAGGCACACGGAACTACGTGGGACTGCTTGACTTAGGGTAGTCTGAGGACATATAACACAGGAGGAGGACAGGGGAGACTTTGAATTTCCTTTGCGAAGAGACACAAAGAAGAGAAGCAATATCAATGACCCCTTGACATTCGTAAATTCCTTTCTCCAGAGGACTTTTCGCCCCTCCGAAATTCTCCTCGTTCAAAGATGCGGTGAGCCTGCATTTTCCCACAGAAGAGTGGGGGGTGATGAGGATCCAAGAGGAAAGGGTCAAGCAATCCCTACCAACCCTTCGGTTAAAATACGACGCGATCACATTTATTGTATATAGAATCATAGAATCATCGAATCATAGAATCATAGAATCATAGAGTTGGAAGGGGCCATACAGGCCATCTAGTCATAGAATCATAGAGTTGGAAGGGGCCATACAGGCCATCTAGTCATAGAATCATAGAGTTGGAAGGGGCCATACAGGCCATCTAGTCATAGAATCATAGAGTTGGAAGGGGCCATACAGGCCATCTAGTCATAGAATCATAGAGTTGGAAGGGGCCATACAGGCCATCTAGTCATAGAATCATAGAGTTGGAAGGGGCCATACAGGCCATCTAGTCATAGAATCATAGAGTTGGAAGGGGCCACACAGGCCATCTAGTCCAACCCCCTGCTCAATGCAGGATCAGCCCAAAGCACCCTAAAGCATCCAAGAAAAGTGTGCATCCAACCTTTGCTTGAAGACTGCCAGTGAGGGGGAGCTCACCACCTCCTTAGGCAGCCTATTCCACTGCTGAACTACTCTGACTGTGAAAAATTTATAGCCAAAGGCCATTACAAAACACAATTAAAACAATATGTTACTTAAAGCTACTTCACAACTTGGGTACTTATTGTAAGGAAGAGTCCCTTTCCATCAACTACACAAAAACAAAAGTTATGGTTTTGGGGGAAAGACCTAAGAAATTTATTCGAAGTAGACACAATATTCCTATAGAACAGTGCAGTACATTTAAATATCTTGGAATCACTTACGGTGAGACCCTAAACTGGAATGCCCACCTTGCTACTATAAAGGCCTCTGGTCTAACAATCCTTGGAGCCATTCTGAGATTTTATTACACCAGGGGAGGGTTTCTAGTTGACCCTGCTCTAAAGCTCTTGGCAGCCAAGGTCATTCCTCACCTGCTATATGGTTAAAATAAAAACGTACATGGTAGAAAGACGCACAGAATCCTCTCTGAATGCTGTTCTTTATATTTACCTCAAATCCTACTCCTGTCGCTTCTTTAATTTCCCAGACAGGGATGTTTCACGGAAACACAGATCTTTATCTAGTCTGTTTCCCAAGATCTTGTACCTTGGACCGATTTTACCCCACGGATTCTTCCTCTCTTTTCCTGCAAAAGCAGCTTCCCTTTCCTGTGAACAATAAGACGTCCCGACAGGTGTGCTTCACAGCCGTTCCTGAGCTCCTTGTGCTTTCTGGCTTTCTAGCATCACCGGAGGCACAATGATCCCCCACTTCCCACGGGGCTATGGGGCCGAGCGCCAGAACACACTGAGCGTGAGGCTATTCAGAAATATTTCATCACTGAACATGACAGGATGCAAGGACTGGCGGAGGCTTTCTAGCTGGGGAAATGGCCCTGTTTTTTTGTTTTGTTTTGTTTTGAAGCTGCTTGCTTGTTCGGGGGTTTTGCTTTCCCCACCGAGTTTACGTTTCTCCGCACTTCGGCTTCGACAAAAAGGAAAAGAGAGGCCGATTCGTCGAGAAGGAGATAAGACAGAAAAGAAAACAACGACTCATCATTCTTGTCCTGTACTCAAAGGTAAGCACACCCAGGCCATGCCGTTAGAATCATAGAATCCTGGAGTCGGAAGGGACCTCCAGGGTCATCTAGTCCAACCCCCTGCTGAAGGCAGGAACTCACAACTACCTGCCTACCCACAAGGACCCCAATTTCATGCCCAGATGATGCTCCCCCCCCCCCAATTCTTTGGAAAGAATCCACGTCTGCTGACCTGGCTATGCCTGGGAACTTGGGTGAAGGTAAATTCCAAAATACATGAAATAACAAACACCTGCTGGGTCAGGCTGATCCGGCTTCCAGCACCCCAAGGTGGCACCGGACGGTGAGAGGCGCTGACCGAAACAGGGCTATAAGCTTCCAAGCAGGAGGGAGCCAAACCAGTCACTGAAATGGCTTGCGGCTATTTCAGTCTGACAGTGGGGCACACGAACTTGTCTGCTGCCAGCCTAAAATGGCTGCCAGCCGAATCATAGAATCATAGAGTTGGAAGGGGCCATACAGGCCATCTAGTCCAACCCCCTGCTCAACGCAGGATCAGCCCTAAGCATCCTAAAGCATCCAAGAAAAGTGTGTATCCAGCCTCTGCTTGAAGACTGCCAGTGAGGGGGAGCTCACCACCTCCTTAGGCAGCCTATTCCACTGCTGAACGACTCTGACTGTGAAAAGTAGCCTATATCGCTTTACTTGTAGTTTAAAACCCAAACTAAACTGGACAAAGGTCCATGAAATAAATAGGTGAATTTCCTCCAGGCCAGACTGGATTGTGGAGATTTTGGGTAGGTGGGGAACACTTGGGCATGAAATTGAGGTCACCGTGGGTGGTCAGGTAGTTGTGACTTCTTTCATTGTGCGGGGGTTGGACTAGATGACCCTGGAGGTCCCTTCCACCTCTAGGATTCTATGCATCTAAGAAATGTTTGGGGGAGGCTCCTCTGATGAACCTCAGTTTGAGCTGCACGAACCGGGGCATTTTCACAGGGAAATGTGGACTTTGCCCGTCCCAACTTGCGTCTATTCCCAACGTGAACCGAAAGCCTCTGTTGACATCTCGTAAAAGGCATAGGGCCATCTCACACCACACCAACCTTGAGGCCCTGCGTTGGCAGGGTTCATTGTGCGTTCCTGGGGAAGTGACAATGGATTCAAGAGAGCAACCTGCAACTTTCCACGCCTTGTGCTGCTGACCCTTGGTGCAGCCTCCTTTGTTCTGTGGCCGAGAGCCAGACATCAAAAATTTAATTCCCCATCGAGAGCGTGACGAATCCAAGCTGCCTTCTGCCTCATCTCTCCCATGTAGCCGTGTGGCTCATCTAACGGACCTCCCTTGGCCAAGGCATTTGTTACCATGATAGCCGAGCGGTGATCAAAAGTACAGCTCTGGCCCAAGAGGGCAAAGGCCAGTTTGACGATTTTCCTTCACGGCACACTGGGGAGCTATTTTCTAGCTGTCTCTCTCTTTCCTAGATCTAGATTCCCAGTTTGGTGTGGTGGTTAGGAGGGCGGACTTCTAATCTGGCATGCCGGGTTCGATTCTGCACTCACCCACATGCAACCAGCTGGGTGACCTTGGGCTCCCCACAGCACTGATAAAGCTGTTCTGACCGGGCAGTGATATCAGGGCTCTCTCAGCCTCACCCACCTCCTGGGAGAGAAAAGGATGGGGTTTGTAAGCCGCTTGAGCCTCCTTCAGGTAGGGAAAAGCGGCATATAAGAACCAACTCTTCTTCTTCTTCTTCTTCTTCTTCTTCTTCTTCGTCTTCTTCTTCTTCTTCTCCTCTCTCTCTCTCAATATATAAGAACCAACTCTTCTTCTTCTTCTTCTTCTTGTTCTACTACTGGATCCCCTCGTTAAATCCCTCTCTTGTCTATGCCGAATATACATCTCCTCTGATGCCCCCTGCAGGACACTTTTCATAGTCGGCTCCATCATGCAGACGGCACATCTTGCCTCTCCCGACGCTTTTCGTCCTAAGGAATTTCAAATCAGCCCTAAGACCATATCGTGGTCACGTACCTTACAGCTCCTGAAGACAAGAGTTTTCACAGTGCCGGAGAGTCCGTGGGGAGAGTCCGCTGGAGCGTGAGAACGAGAGAGAGACAGGAATAAAGCGTTCATTTTATTCAGTACCTGTCGGGGTACGTGCCGTTTGCTGATCAGAGCCACTCTAAATCATCCTGCCACGAAGCCTGCTGAACGACAGTGGGGCAGTCATGCACCCTCCGCCTCACCTCCCCCAAAGGGTCTTTCTCTCCCGCACCTTAGTGTGGCTCTGATCACTGTTCCACACTTTCTCTGACAGGTACTGCATCAATAAACGCTTTATTCATGTCTCACTCCTTCTAGACCAGTGGTTCTCAATCTTCCTAATGCCGCGACCCTTTAATACAGTTCCTCATGTTGTGGTGACCCCCAGCCACAAAATTATGCAAGGCTTCCTTCAAACCAAAACCGAACAAAATACGTGAAGATCCCTTGACCATGATTGTATATAAATTGTTTTTTTTTTTCTCCAGGGTTTCTCAGTTCAGCTCTGCCTCTTGTCCCACCATACCGATCTCGCTCTTTTCCGCGGCTCCAGACAGACGAACGCTCTACCTCGCTCTACCCCGCAAGGCTGTTGTGTGGACGGCACCCCCTCCGGCCAACCTGCCGCGACCCCTGTGAAAGGGTTGTTCGACCCCCAGGTTGAGAACCACAGTTCTAGAGCAATCAGCTTCTGATCAAAGGCAAGAAGGGGATTGGTCTTCCTCACTCATTTGCATCTCTGGTTCCGATAGACTGCCCCCGAATGGGGAGGTTCCATTTAGCTCTTGTGGCCCTCAGACTTCTTCTGGTGGTGCAGTTTTTTTTTTGTAACCTAGCACTGCACATCTTCCTCGAAATAAAATCATAGAAGTTTTGTGCTGGGGCAACTACAGGAGTCAACAGGCTGTGTTCTTCCCCCGAACCCAAGAACGCTTATTCACATGGCGTTTTCCAGACTGGTACCTGCTCAACGCAGAAGCATTCCACACAAGAGAAATGCTTCCACCTTCCTCTCTTTACCCCCCATTTTCCATACACTGAAAATTTGTTTGGATCCAGCATAGAATAGCTGGGTTGCTTGCGTTCCACCCACTTGCCTTTCATTTGTCATGGCTAACGTCTCGTACGGATGGCAAGATTCATCTTTCTTTTTCTTTCCTTTCCTTTTCTTTTTTGCCAAAAACGCTTCCCAAGATGTCAACACAACAGTGACAGGTTTTTCTCATGAAAACACAACAGATGAGTGCTGTAGGCTTGCGGGGAAGGGGGCTGACAACACAAGAAAACAGACAATCTTGAAAAAGTGGGATTGCTCTGCAGCCTGGGGTTGGGTGATCGCTCAGCCCTGCTTGAAACTGGGAAGGGTGGGGGCTTTGGGGGGGGCTTCATTTCTCATGAGACGTCGTGCAGGGGGGGGGGGGGGAATAATCTGCCTAACAATCAGAGCTCATTTCTGCACTGCTAAATTTCTTCTTGTAAATGCACCGCGTGAGAACAGGGCGTTCGGCTTTGCAACAATGCAAATAAAATTAAAACAACGTTTTTTTCAAATGCAGCTCAAGACTGAGACGGACACGAGATTATATCATGGATAGAGTTTCGGGATCAGGACCCAAGGGGCACGGTGTATGCCCCCCGGCACTCCCACATATGCCCATGGATGGGTGATGTCCCCATTGCCACGGGCCAGAGCTGTTCCCCGGAATTTGTCCCTGGCAAATCACAAACCGTCTCCATGAAGAAATTTTAGAGTAAGGAAACCTAAAAGGTACCCAGGGCCTTTAGCTCAATAGACAGCCCCACCCCATTCACTCTGGAATCCCCTTGTGTGCTTTTGAACAAAGCATTATCCTAAAGTCTATATTATTTGCATTATTCCAATGGCTGCCAAGAAGGTTAAAAGCCACACAGATTAAGCGTAATCTCTATACATTCCTCGGATGATCCCGCATTAAACACGGGCTGCAAAGATCAATAACCTAAAGCCCATTTTGTTTAATAGGAACGCGTTTGCTCAACGTTCCCCTACCCTTCCACAGGGGGGGAAATGGCAAAACCTTTAAATATTTTACCTGATGATATAGGAATTGCTTTTGTAAACCCAGAAGGCCCAGAATTTCCATTTAAAAGAGATGGGTTCAAATCCGATAAAGCTTGGAAATCACTGGGAAAGCCAGGTCTTTTCGGTGGGTCTCAGGGCTCATTTTGATGGATCAGAAGAAGAAGAAGAGTTGGTTCTTATATGCCACTTTTCTCTCCCCGAAGGAGGCTCGAAGCGGCTTACAGTCGCCTTCCCTTTCTTCTCCCCACAACAGACACCCTGTAAAGGAGGAGAGGCTGAGAGAGCCCTGATATTACTGAAGAAGAAGGGTTGGTTCTTAGATGCCGCTTTTCCCTACCCGAAGGAGTCTCAAAGTGGCTTACAGTCACCTTCCCTTTCCTCTCCCCACAACAGACACCCTGTGAGGTGGGTGAGGCTGAGAGAGCCCTGATATTCCTGCCCAGTCAGAACAGTTTTATCAGTGCTGTGGCGAGCCCAAGGTCACCCAGCTGGCTGCATGTGGGGGAGCAGGAAATCAAACCCAGCTCGCCAGAATAGAAGTCTGCACTCCTAACCACTACTCCAAACTGGCTCTCAGAAGTATTGCAATCCCGCGCACACACAGGGCCTGATCCCACTGATCCACAGCACTGCCGTAACATTTTAATATTGCAGTTGCATTATTATATACCATATGCAATTTAGCTCTGGCAGCCCTTACAGTGTTTATGGTATTTGGAATGTCCTTCTAATGGAGGCTAGTGGGTTATTACTGAGGACTTTGTGGCCCGCCACGAGCCACTGGGATGGGAGTGGCGGGATATCAATCACATCATAAATAAATGAAATAAAACAAACAAAATGAAGGGATGTCTCAGGCTGCTATCACTGCATGCTGCATTCCTTGCCTCAAGCACCGTACAACTGGGCCACACAAGGAGATTCACTCCTCTACTGGCCCAGATACACCGATGCTTTTGCTGGTCCCCTCTCAAAAGTTAGGCCGCAGGGCTAAACCCTTTGAATTCATACTTTGTCACCCAGCAGTGGCCAAAGCTAGAACTAACTGCAAACACGCTTGTGTGTTCCCAGTGATCGGGGGCTTGTAAACAAGAGATGGGCATCTAGAGATTTGCCAAATTCGGTCTCCACTTTTAGAATTTTAGAATTCTTCTGCTGCAATTCTGTCCTTTCCTGCCAAAGTTGATCACCAAACTTAAAAGCATATAAACCTCTCTCACCAGAGAGGTTAGAATGGCTGGATTTTAAAACGGGTATATAAATTATGTGGTTTTTGTTCTTCATATGAGAGTTGCAACTCACCCTGAGCCTTTGGGGGAATAATCTTAATTCGTTAATTCATCCACCCACCCACCCACCCACCCACCCACCCACTCACTCATTCATTCATTCATTCATTCATTCATTCATTCATTCATTCATTCATTCATTCATTCATTCATTCATTCTTCTATCCATCCATCCATCCCTCCATCCATTCATTCATTCATTCATTCATTCTCATTCATTCATTCATATGCTGCTCCTCTACGAACATTCTTGGGGCAGCTTACATCAACGAATAAAAATTATCATCATCATTATTATTATTAATAATATTAATATTGATGATGATGATGATGCTCCAGGAGGGCCCTGTCTATTGCAAGGAGTGATCATTTCCCCAGGATTCACTCCACCACTAGCAATCATAGAATCCTAGAATCATAGAGTTGGAAGGGGCCATAGAGGCCATCTAGTCCAACCCCCTGCTCAATGCAGGACCAGCCCTAAGCATCCTAAAGCATCCAAGAAAAGTGTGTCTCCAACCTTTGCTTGAAGACTGCCAGTGAGGGGGAGCTCGCCACTTCCTTAGGCAGCCTATTCCACTGCTGAACTACTCTGACTGTGAAATTTCTTTTCCTGATATCTAGCCTATATCGTTGTACTTGAAGTTTAAACCCATTACTGCGTGTCCTCTCCTCTGCAGCCAGCGGAAACAGCATCCTGCCATCCTCCACGTGACAAACTTTCAAATACTTAAAGAGGGCTATCATGTCCCCTCTCAACCTCCTCTTCTCCAGGCTGAACATTCCCAAGTCCCTCAACCTATCTTCATAGGGCTTGGCCCCTTGGCCCCAGATCATCCTCGTCGCTCTCCTCTGTACCCTTTCAATCCACGCTGTTGGTCCCACGGATTCTCTTCCGTGGAAGTTACAGTTCCCGCACCCCGATCCCTCCGTTCCTTTGCTCCTTCGGGGAACGGCACTCTGTGCTTTCCAGCCCTGTACAGAGCAGAAGGCTCGACCAGTTGCTGCTGCCTTTCACGGGGGATGAAAGAACTCTAAAAGATTATTACAGCTCAGTCAGAATGAGGTCGGTCTGACGGAGACATCAAAATCAAAGACGGAGGACACGTCATGCAGATGTTCTAATCAGAAACCAAAGGACGTATTTTTGTCAGCTCTCGAGCGAAAGTTGTACTTCCTGCTTCTAACAATTCAAACGACCCTCCTCTATTAATCCTGATGAGAAGCTTTTGACCTATTTGATTTCATACTTAAAAAAAGAAAGAAAAAGGAACCCCCTTCTAAATAAAGATACGAACACGTATGGCTCAGGAAAAGACGTGGGAGGTGCATGGATTTCGAGCATAGTGATGCCCACCTAGTTCAGGTGAATCAACATCTCAAACTAGTTCCTGATTGGCAGTGCCTTCACTGGACATGCAAGGCTGCAAGGGGCCATCCAGGCCATCTAGTCCAACCCCCTGCTTGAATGTAGGACCAGCCTAAAGCATCCAGGATAAGTGTCCGGCCTCTGCTTCCAGACCACCAGTGAGGGGGAGCTCACCACCTCCTTAGGCAGCCCAGTCCACTGTTGAACTACTCTGACTGTGGATTCCACCCACCCATCCTGATATCTAGATGGAAATAGGGTTGGGACCCATTCCTGCAGGTCCTCTCCTCTGCTGCCAGCAGGAACCTTTCCCTGCCCTCCTCAAAGTGACAACCTTTCAACTACTTAAAGAGGGCTATCATGTCCCCTCTCAACCTCCTCTTCTCCAGGCTGAACGTTCCCAAGTCCAGATTCAAATGGGTAGCCGTGTTGGTCTGATGTAGCACAATAAAATCGAGTGCAAGCACTTGAAATAGTCTGAGGAAGAGTACTTGCACTCGAAAGCTCACGCCTTGGATAAATCTTTGTTGGTCTTAAAGGTGCTACTAGACTCTGATTCCCCTCAGCTTCTCCTCATCTCTGTCTTCTGCACCTTCTCAGTTTTGACCACATCCTTGTTGAAGGGAGGCCTCCGGAACTGCACCAGGACTCCAGGAGGGTCTGCCCAATGCGACATGCAGGGGGACCATGACCTGTTGCGATTCTGATGAGATGCCTCTGTAGATACAGCCCGAGACTTGATTGGCCTTCTTTAACTGGGGCACAAACATTATATTTGAGTCCTGGCATTGCATTCTGAAGCTGTTGGCGTCCCTTCCTGACTCGGCCCCCACCTTCTCTTCTGGGGTCACCAGAGCGACCCCCCCCCCCCCGAGGGACGGATTCTCCGGCAGAGGAAAGCTCCAGGACCCATTGTGATGCGGGCTCAGAACGGGGCTTTCCATTGGGCGCCCAGGGCCCAACCGTCATTTGATGCCAAGATTATCAAGATGGCAGCCGATCTTGTAAGTAGGACCTTAAATTAATGCTTATAGTTGAGAGGGGTGGGGGGAGGGGGGAATAGAAAGGGCCGTTTGGTGCCAGGAAGGGGCTGGGCAGGCAGGGCAGCGGAGGGGAGGGGAGGGGAAGCCGTGCCTGTCCTCCCTCCCTGGCATCTTGCCCTCAGGCTGCCCCCAGGCAGGAAATTCACCAATCCCCTTTTCTTCCTGCAGGTCCTTGAGGACATTGAGGAAGAAAGTTGGAGTATGGTAAGTCTTCCAGGGGGTTTATGTTGGGCAGCACAGTGGGGTTGACGGGTCAGAGGGACAATGTCTAACGCTTTTTTTCTTCTCTCCTTTCCAACAGGATAGTGACTATTCGCTGGAGCGGGCATCAACTCCCAGTGGGTTCGTCTCCAGCTGGGCCTCTGGAGACGGATCCACTGGGTCCTCTGAAGATGTAACGTCTGTGGTAAGTCCAGCTCAGCCCCCGGACCCCCGTCCTGCCCGTGAGGCCCCCTCCCTGAATCCCCCTCTCTGGCCTTTATCACAGGCTGATTGGTGCCCCTCTCTTTTGCCCGCAGGCACAGTCCGAGGAGCTTGGACAGGAGGAGGAAAAAGAGAAGGAGGAAGAAGAAGAGGAGGAGGAGGAGAAAGAAGAGGAGGAGGAGAAAGAAGAGGAAGAGGAAGAAGAATTAGAGGAAATAATCCTGAGCCCGGAGCCCTCTGCAGCCGGCCCTCCACCAGCCCCACCCCGCATTGCCTGGGCCGCCCCGCAAGCGGCCCAGGGGTGCTGGGTGGGGCTACGCCGCCGGCTGCGGAGGGGCCTCCGGCGGCTCTTGGCCACTTGTAAATTTTGTAAATAGTTCTTTTATTATAAAGTTTTGTTCTTATTATAAAACATCTTTGTGTTTTCTTCTAGGCCTTGTCAATTTTCAGGGAAATCCCTGGAGATTTACAGGCTGCATCCCGGGGAAGGGGGTTTAGGAGGAAGAGGGTGTATAAATTGTTTAACCTGACATATAGAGTGTGGTTTTTGGCCTTCTTGGCTGAAGAATCGTAGAATCCTGGAGTGGGAAGGGACCTCCAGGGTCATCTAGTCCAACCCCCTGCAGAAAGCAAGGCATTCACCACTCCCTGCCCACATACAGCGACCCTAGTTCCAAACCCCCAAAAAACAATACAAAATTATTATAACAACAAGGTGAGAACAGGAAAGCCGGTCGGCCCTTTTTGGAAACGCTTCTGTTAAGCTCTTGGAAGGCTAAAAAGGCAGAGCGGGACAAAGAAACGGCTGAAAATCACAGCGTTTCAGGGATGGTAGAACCACGGAGTTGGGAGGTACCTCCAGGGTCATCTAGTCCCACCCCCTGCAGAACGCAGGAAACTCACAACTCCCTGCCCACCCATGGTGACCCCAATTTCATGCCCAGACCCTAATTCCCTTCTGACCACCCCCTTAAAGGTAAAGGTATCCCCTGTGCAAGCACCAGGTCATGTCTGGCCCTTGGGGTGACGCCCTCCAGAACTTCGCTCGGGGGACGAGGGAGGCCTGCATTTCTCCTCCTGACTGCAAACTGGGCAGCAGAGGGGTTGGACTAGATGACCCTGGGGGTCCCAGCCAGCTCAGATCCCCTGCAAACGAAGGCCACTGCCTGAGCAGGGGGTTGGACTAGATGACCCAGGAGGTCCCTTCCAACTCTAGGATTCCATGAAGGGTGCTCTGCTATGCCGCATAAACAACAAAGCCAGTTGTGCTCTGCTGGTGCTGGTGCTACGGGCCTTTAAAGCAGGCCCTTTAACAGCTCTTGAATGGGCCCTTAAGTCCTTAAAGTATGCCTGGCTCCACAAGTAAGATTGGTAACATGTATGTGTGTGTGTGGGAGGGGGGGGGTTGTATTCAGGGGTCCTCATAACCTGAAACCATTATTTAGTTCGTGCATAACTCTGGCTCTGTGGACATCACACGTCCCGTTCACAAGCAAGCTGTTTGGTTTCCTCCTTCATTTCACTCCTGACGGTTTCCTAGCCTTGGAAAGGTTTCACCTGTTAATTCATTTACTCCAGGTTCCTCCCCAACCCCCCCCAAAAAAAAGAAATATGGAAGGGGGGCTAAGCTTAAGCACCTGACATTATTTTTGCCACTTGTGTGGCCTGAGGAAAAAATCCCTTTTCCCATGGGCAGAATTAGCATTTGGATCCTAATAAGGACAGCGAACGAGAGAGAATCAGCAAGGATCGATCCACGCCGTTCTCCAAGGCTCTCTCCTGGCAGAAGAAGGAAGGCAGGGGAAGGTCTTTTAACCACCCACACCCAATGCATATTTCATTTGTCTTTCTTTTTTTAAAAAATGTCTTTTTCTTTTAAAGCAAGCAAGCCCACATGCAAATCCCTTAAGGTATATAAAAGGAGATGGCGAACGAAGGGGCCCCGGTGACAAACGCCATTTCCAAGGTTGTGTAAAATATGATTCAGAGCTATAATTAAATATAACAAAGAGACATGGTACCTGCAGCTAGGGAAGTTACATAACGGGAGAAAAAGGGACGCGCTTTATGGGCGGCCTTCCCCCCCCCCCCCATTCTGAACCTCACACACGTCCAAGAAGCCAGGGACAATCTGTTGTGAAGCTCGACTCACAGTCTGAACTTATTTACTTGGGAACGGAAAAGGGATCAGCTTTCAGTCGCATTCCCTGCTCCGCGCAGTGCGTCCTTTGGATTGCTGGACACGTGGAGATGAATATTTCCCCCTCTTTCTCTGCATCCTCCCCCCCCCCCGGAGAATCAATCTGAAGCTGAGATCTGGACCAGGGGAAATTCCATCCGGAAATGTGTCAAGGTTTCTTCTGACTTCTCAACCCCCTTCCCATGTAGGAAAAAAACAAATCTGAGAGGATTACGGTATCTGGGATACTTGAGGCTGATCCTCAAGTATGGCCCCTTCCCTCCTCTAGGATTCCTTGATCCTGCATCGAGCAGAAAAAAAGGGAAGCCGTTTGGTGCCCATTCTCGGTGACAGCCAGGAGACATTTAGCATCTGCCTACTTGAAACCGGCAGGCCCCCTGCAAGGTCTCTGCCAGAGAGACCTCCCCTCTGCTGCTGGAGCTCTTTGGACAGGAGATGCTGGGGGACGAACCTGGAATCTGGGCGTCTGGCTGGTAGGACAGGACATCGGAAACACCAGCCCTGGTGTTCGTGGGAAAGGAATTGGGGAGATCAAGCTCTGTCCTGTCTGGCTTCTCATTCGCTCAAGGTTCCCCATCCACCTCCTCCTTCCAGCTGCTTTGCTTCCTGTCTGCTAGTATAAAACTCCCGTTTTAAGACTCCAACACGGTGGCCAAACTGGGCCTCTCCAGGTGTCCGTGGACTACAATTCCCACGAGCCCCAGCCAGCCAGGATTTCATGAACAGAGATGACTTAATTGTCTTAAATTCTCAAATTTTAGCCAAGCACTAATGACAGCCTTGAAACTACATTTCATGGCCCCACTGACCTTCCCTGGCCAGCAGAAAGGACGGGATGAAGGGCTCCCTAGAAGGGGAGATGCCCCTGGGAGGCACTGCATCCCCTCCTTTCTGCCGGCCAGGGAAGATGAAGTGCCCTTGGGGGGCACTCCACTTCTGCTGTCTGTGGCTTTTTGCAGTTTGTCCTCTGGGAGGCCATTCACCCCTTCCTTCCTTTCTGCCAGCTGGGGAGACTGAATTGAGCTCCCTTCTCCAGCCCCATCTGAAGGGACTGCACAAAACAGCTGAAACGCCTCCCCGTCGCTCAGCTGTTTTTGTGGGTTTGTCATAGAATGGAAAGGAGGGGACCAGGAGCTCTTTTAAACCCTTCCTTTCTGCTCCCTCCACAAATCAGCACGAACGGCTGAAGAAGTTCATGATGGTGGTAGACCCTCACAAGCCTCTCTCCACAAGCCGCAAACAAAAATTCACAAACCACCACACAAATCCATGGCGACTTTTGCTTCGCAGTTCAGTTTGGGCCCATCCCTATCCAGCACAGATATATTCCAAGAGCCAGTGCAATGGTGGGGTTAGAGCAGGTTCTGGGAAACCCAGGTTTGAAGCCCCACTCGGCCCCGGAGGTTTGCTGGGTGGGCTTGGGCCAGTCCCACCATCTCAGCCTCACCTACTTCACACCTTTGTGGCGAGGACAAAATGGAGGCAAGGAGGACCCTGTAAGGGGCTTTGGGATTCCACTGGGGAGAAATGAAGTAAACAAACAGACGGGGAATTCAGGAAGAGGTTTGACGCATCTCCTTGGATGCTTTAGGATGCTTAGGGCTCACATCATAATCACAAGATATCATAGTCCCATTGTATACGGCACTGGTCAGTCCACACCTGGAATACTGTGTGCAGTTCTGGAGGCCTCACTTCAAGAAGGACGTAGATAAAATTGAAAGGGTACAGAGGAGAGCGACGAAGATGATCTGGGGCCAAGGGACCAAGCCCTATGAAGATAGGTTGAGGGACTTGGGAATGTTCAGCCTGGAGAAAAGGAGGTTGAGAGGGGACATGATAGCCCTCTTTAAGTATTTGAAAGGTTGTCACTTGGAGGAGGGCAGGATGCTGTTCCCATTGGCTGCAGAGGAGAGACACTTGCTACACTGCACAGCCGAACAGTTCCAGCGTATTGCTGAAGAGATAACAAGGAGCCCTTTTGGGACCCCCTCAGCTTTCTGCAGGGGGACCCCGCAGGGCCAGACAACGGTGGGCTGAAGAGAAATTCTCTCACCTGAGGCGATAAACAACACGACCTGCAGACATTGGGCAAGCCGGCTTTGTGCCTGTTAGAGGCTGGGAAGGGCCTTTAAGGTGGGAGAAAGAGATGAATTGAAGAGAGATGCTTCAGCCCTCCGCGCTTTCCCCAAGCTCCTCTGCAAGATTAGCACAATATTTAATTGCATAATGTGCCCACTTCCCCTCACAGCCAGGGCATTTCAGACAAGGGTCCCGCACCCATCTTGTCCATCTCCCATAAGTTCAATGGGTCTACTTTTTAAGGGGGGGAAATAGGTGTTCACAGTATGGTCCTCCAGCGTTCACCCTCCAAACTCGTGCTGGCAAAAGGTTGAGCTCAGACGTTTCCTCTTTTCTCTGCCTTTCTTTTCCCCCCGCACAGTCTCTTCCTCTGCCGTCAGGTCCAATGGATTACCTTTCCAGCCCGACGCAACCTGTGTAAGGAAAGGCCTTCCTTCAAACCTCTTTGAAATGTCTATTTATTTTCCGCTTCCCTTGAAGTTGAAAATGGCGGACGCCGACATAAATGGAACAAAATACTTGTATGTTGCAATTTTCTTTCAGCATCTGCAAGATTTCGCAAGAAAGCCTTCACAAGCCACTGCCCTGCTACTATTTTAGCAAGCCGGCCAAAAATCTTTCCCTCTCGCTCCTGTTGAAAGGGCAACATAAATAGTTGATAAATAGTTCCAGGGTTTGGGGTTTGAACAGGAAGGATTGTTCCTTGACTTCTTGATTTTTTTACCTTTCAGTGAGACACAAGAAAGGGCAAGCCAACAGTATCAAATCTAAACATTTGGAAGAGGAGTATCAAGACCTTGTGTACCTGCTTCCTTGATCTTGACCAGTTTCATGAATTTTGACCTGTTCCACGTTTTTATGCTTTGGCTCAGTGATGTTTGTTTAACCTGTTGTTTACCTGTGTCTTAACTGTGTTTTTCACCACTCCTCTGCTGGCAGGTGTTTTATTGTTCTGACTTTGCCAGACTGATTTTGCTGGACTGATTGGTGCTCTTGGGAATGCCTGTAGCATCTGGGAGTTATCACATGCTTTGCCTGGGAATCTGAGTCTAGGAAACTTAGAGCCAGACATGTTTGAGAGCATGCCAAGATTTGAAATGGGGGGGGGAGAGGTTACGAGAGCAGTATAAAAGCATGTTTGTAGTATAGCTTATCAGTTTCAGCAAGGAAAATGCTTGCTTCTGTTCACCGTTTTCTTCAATAAAGAGATTTCTTGTTTATAACAGACCTGTTTATTAGGAACTTGATGGAGGCATTTTTTGTTCACAATTACCAGCGTTGCTCAGATGCTAATGATAGTTCTGAAGTAGTTTCAATAAGAAGTGTAGACATAATGCTAGAATAATGGGCCATTTTACTCAGAACGTTGTAGGTGCAATAACTTCATCTGCCTTGAACAAGCACAGACCGAGCTCTCCCACTGTGCACAATTTCCCTTTTTCAAGGGGAACAGTTGCGTAGGGAGCAGGGTATACTGAGGAATCCCACCCATAATTTGCCAATTTGCACAGACTCTGTCTAACTACTGTCTGTGTTGGGCCTTATATTTACGAAACACATGAGCTACTTTTACCAATGCACTGAGCTTCAGCCATCGAAAAAAGGCTTTTGTTAACATAAAAGAACAGGCACAATTAATGCATTTTTGATGTTCAGATAATCCCCCCTACAATATCAGTTCCTGGAGCATCTCTTTCTGGCTCCTTCCTGGGTAGCTTTAGGCAGAATCAGTCAGCTTTAGGGTGTTCCAAATTGCCCCCCAAGCTTTGCTTCCATACTAAAAAGCCTCCGTAGAGCCTTCTAATATTTTACAGATGGAAACTATATGCGAGGCCTTTACGCACACATCTAAATTGCATTTGTGGATTCATGGCAATAGGCTCGTCTCCTCTCATTGTGCAAATAACAAGTAAACAACTTTAATTGTTATGAAAACAAATTATTCTTGTATGCGGACTTTCTTTTGTCCTTATGTTCCCCTCAGTCACCGTGGCAGACTTATCCTCCGTAAATGTATCAAATCCCCTTTAAAGATGGTTATTCCTGCAGCCGTCTCTGTACCCTCTGGCAGCCAGTTCTACATTTTCATCACTCCCTGCGTAAAGTAGTATTTCCTTTTGTCAATCCTGAACCTACTGCCCATCGGACTGTCGAGCCAAATGCTCGACTTTGAAGAAGTTGATGCCCTAAGAGGCTTGAGAAAAAGTCTTATACACAGTGGTGGGCTATGGCTTCACGTTTGCACACACACACACACACACACACACACACACACACACACACACACACATGTGTTAGCTACAATATGCTAGCATAAAAATTCCAAGATGGCAACTCCTAACAGTGTGTGTGAGAGGGAGAGGGACCTCTTGTACTTTACAAAACATATGCTCACACATTAAAATAATGTTTCAGGGCACTTACGAAGGGGCGGTAATTTCTTCCTCTTGCTGCAGCTCCCCCCCTCCCTCCCAGGTCATTCTTATCCCCTGTGGAAATTGCGGATTTGTCTTAGGAAGACTTACATGCCCTCAAATTTTCCGAATTGTGTAGCTGAAGAAAGGCCATTATCTCCACTGACCTCCATCAAGGAGGTCTCCATGGGCTCTGAAACTTATAGATAAGGTGACCAACTTTGCAGTTCCTTTGAACTTGTGCTCTGGAGGCCCTAAATTTTCTGAAGTCTTTTAGCGGGAGAGCCACAACATTACCTCTTCCATTAACCCACACTAAATCCACAAACAATGAAGGTGCCATTGTTGTGACTCTGGTTATTAGACAGCTGTGCTGCCAGAAGAGTCTATCTGCAGCTTTGGACTGGATCTGCAGCCATATAGAAAAATCACACATCAATTCTAATTCTGGAAACAGAAAAGGGGAAATTTCCAAAGTGCAAGAACTGTTAAGAAGAAGAGTTGGTTTCTATATGCTGCTTTTCTGTGCTGAAGGAGTCTCAAAGCGGCTTTCCTTCCCCTCCCCACAACAGACACCCTGTGAGGTGGGTGAGGCTGACAGGGCCCAAAGAAGAAGAAGGGTTGGTTCTTATATGCCGCTTTTCTCTACCCAAAGGAGTCTCAAAGCGACTTAAAATCGCCTTCCCTTCCTCTCCTCACAATAGACACCCTGTGTGGGTGGTGAGGCTAAGAGAGCTCTGACAAGACTCCTCTATGAGAACAGCTGTATCAGGGCTGTGACTAACCCAAGATCACCCAGCTGGCTGCATGTGGAGGAGCAGCGGGGAATCAAACTTGGCTTGCCAGATTAGAAGCTGCCGCTCCTAATCACTACACTACACTGTACACCCCCATCCAGTAAAGGGATACAACTTCTCCGGAATACTTTGAACACAGCACGTATTCACCGCATGCCAGACATTCACTCCACAAAAAGAAATTCATGGTAGTTAGAAGTCCATTTTTTAGGGAACTACTCTCCCTTCCTTCTGTGGATAGATTCTGAAGTCAGATATTCAGACATCTATGCTAGCACTAATTCTGACAGATAAACTACAGTGTCCAGCAATGGTGCCAGATCACTCAAATATCACTCTTCTTCTCCTGTATCATCCAATCCCATCTCCTTCTGGACACAGGGCATCACGTAGGAGCCGAGGTCTCCTTCATTCAAAGGTCTTGTTTATTCTTTTGACAGTGTTATCAAAGTACCTTTCTATGTGAGCAGGAGTCACAAGGAAACTACAAAAGAGAGAGAGAGAGATTTATCAGTGGGAAGCAGACTAGAACTGGTGAACGCTGCAGTGTACCAGCTCCTTACCAATCACTGGCAATCTTCAAGCAGCAGCTGGACAGACCCTTATCCTGGATGCTTGAGGCTGATCCTGCGTTGAGCAGGGGGTGGGGCTAGATGGCCTGTCTGGCCCCTTCCTACTCTAGGATTCTATGATTCCAGGAAGAGGCTGCGTATTTTGTTTAGTAGTTCCTGCGTTAATCATTTTATTGCAACTTCTAGCCAACAAAAGGTATGGCGGTTTTTAGAAGGCACTATAAGTCAGTTTTATTGCAAGGGCTTTTTATGAGGTTAAGCTGCAGGCAGTTTCTTGGGCAGGAGTTTTACGGCACTGTGTGTTTAAAATGTTTGGAATTGGAAGCCACCTTGAGCCAAAGGGAATGGTGTAGTATGTATAATTTAAGTAAGTAAGTAACAACCCCGGGGGACTTCACAACCAAATCTTTTCATGCGGCGTTAGTGACAAGGGAAATGTATTGCTGTAGGCTTGCTTGTGAATCAGTCTGTTTGGCCCTAAGGGTCTGGCTCTGAGAAAAAAATAATTCTGAGAATCAGATTGTTGCAGATTATGTGGAAACACACAATCTGCAACAAACTGATTTTGGAAGGACTGTGGGGCCGGGTTCAGAACACGGGTGGCAGTGCGCCAAGAAGGACTCAGTGCTGGACTGGGCCAGCTGATGCCACCTGTCTTCCTTTCTGTCTACTCGTGTGCTCTCTGGCAAGGAACAAATGGACCTCACATCTGTAGTCATTTCCATTTCAGGGAGCGCGGCAGTAGATGTGTTTCCGCATTAACAAGATTCTTTAATAGTGAAATGTATTTCTCCAAATTGTTAGAAGATGGACTAACATTAGTTCTGTGTTCGTGATTTACATCAGAATCTAAAGAAGGCAACACTCCTTCAGCTACCAGGAGGGACTGGCAGGAGGCGGGTGAGAGAGAAAAGAATAAAGCCATTCGGAGATAGAGAGTGAGGACAGGAAAAAGTGCTGTGAGGATCAGAAGGTGGAGGAGTGGATCGACTGTACACGTTTACAGGTGATATGCAGGATGCCAAATCAAGGTTTGCAGGTAGCCTGTCTAATGTGGCCACTAACACAGCTCTAAAGCCAGTCGCACCTTTTATGTTGTCAACGTCTAGGACTGCACAATTTTAATTTCCAAGCATTCCTTTTTAATCGACGGTGCCACACTGGTTCTCTACTTTTAATATAATGTTTCTCCTAATAAAGTAAGATTGCTGACGGGGGGTTGGGGAGTGGACTCAAGTATGCTTCGGAAGCACACCAGGTACTGTGTCAGCACCGCTATAAACCAAAATTAAAACCCATTAATTACTAATTTGGGACACGCAAAACTGTAACCGGATGAAAAGCGGCGCTCGTCCGTATCTCATTGAGCTATTAAAGGTGGTTTCATTTAAAAAGATATGCTCAGGGCTTAGATTTTGCTTTGGTCTGACTAGGCAGCAAACTAGAATTTGCTGAAGATCCAATCCTTCTTAAGAATCCGAGGCTTCAAAAACCGGGATGTACAGACATGCTTGCTTCCAAAACCCAGCATTTATCTATTTATTGTTCTTGTAGGGCACACTGTAATGGCATCAGTGCCCCACTCCCAATCCAGTGGTGATTTCCTTCCTCCTTACCCTGTCTCTCTCAGGTATATTTATATTTATTATTGTTGTTGTCGTTATTATTAATTGGAGTTATATCCTGCCACTCTCGGAGACCGGCTTGCGGTGGGTTACCAAAACACTCCAGACAATAAAACCCCATAAAATACCCATAAAAACCCCAATCGTTACAATTACAACAACCCAAAATGGCAAAACAGCCCTCCTAACAGGAAGTCCCTTACGAGGGTGGCATGGGGGAAACCAAACTGTGCCAAGCTATCTGGCACAAATTACCAAGCGGAATCCCTACCCTTTGCTCCAGCACTGGCCCCGACCATAAATCTGGTCGAAGAGCTCTGTTTTCCGGGCCCTATGGGAAGCTGAAAGCTCTCCAAGGGCCCGCAGTTCCTCCGGGTATGTGTACATTTCTATTTGGAATCCATTCTTAAAAATGATTTTCTTTTTTAAAAAATCAAATGTCTTAGTGCAGACGTGGACCCTGGGCGTCTGTTAACCTGGTCGGCTTGAATATGGAAATAAAATCGCCATGACTTGCTACACTGTCCTAAATTTTGGGATTATGTCAGGCTTGGCAACGGACCAAAAAAAGGAGTCCTGAAAGCAGACCAAGACTGCAACCTTCACTAGCTCAAGAGAGGCCGTGGACAGGATCAGAGCACTAAATGAAGTTCTATCTATCAGAAGATGGGGAAAGACGGAGACAGAGGGGTGGGGTGAGGAGATTGCCTTTCACGGGCTACTGAGAATTTATAGAACCAACCAGAGTGTGGATCAAGGAGGGAGACTTCTGAATTGCTTGTTCTTCTCCAGTGATGTCTTGCAAGCCCCCAGCTTATACATCTCTAAAAAGGAACGGTTTTTAGCAGTTCCAAAACCGCAGTTCCCAGAATTCCTTGTCTGGGAATCGCAACATTGAGATTCCCAGACAAGGTATCTGAAGGACTGCTCCTCGTTTGCTGGCGGGTGCGGAAATGCCTGCGGAACTGTCTCCAGATGTTCTTCCAAGTTTGTAACTGACGGGTCTATTTTTACGCTTCCATCTGAGCTTCATATGCCGCGGCTGTTTTAATGGCTGCTTATTGGAGAATTGAATTACAATTAGCCCCCAGCTTTTATAAAGGATTTTCTTTCTTCCTTTCTTTCTGGTCGCCTCGCTTCCCAAAGCTAGGATGGATATATATATTTTTTTCAATTAAAGAAGCGCGGTGGCAAAATGGATTACGGAACGGCACGTTTCGCATTGCTCCCTCGAGGAGACTCTGCAGTTCTTTTTCGAAAGGCACGAAGCTTACTTTGGCAAATTAGAATTCCGATCCGTTCCCTCCTCTAGCTGCGGCTAGAGACTTGTGCCTGAACAGAGCTTGCAAGGACTCACCTGCCCCCTTGCGCCCTGTTTCAAGGGGCTTATCTTCACCTCCACAGGACAGGTGCGATCAAATCATCGCCCTCCTAAGCAGTAATCTGGAGAAGGCTAGCCGGCAGCCTCCTCCAGAGGGAATTTTCCACCGGGGCTGTGCTCAGAAGAATCCTTCTCTTGTTGGGAGCATATCACGAGGGCAGCTCAAAGCCGCAGTGTAGGCAGAACGCAGGAGCCTGCGACAAAGGAGAAAGTTTCCATCTGTGGGTATCGCTCACGCGGCAGCAGATTACTCGAGCGAGGAGAGTGGGAGAGCTGCCTCCACATATTTCATCATGTTGCATCGCATTTATGAAATAAACTTCCAGCGTCCTTTCAGGCCCAAGCCCCAAGGCGGATGATTGTTCCACCTGCGGTGGACTGGTCCCTGTCCACGGGAATATACCATATTGGTGATTCCATTGGATTGTCGCCTGACCGTTTCTGCACTGGGAACTTTGCTGCTCCGGCTCCCGTGCGGGAGCACAGATCTGGGGTGGATGAGGTGCACCGGGCCAAAGGCTCCCCCGTGTGGGAGCAGGAAGAGGCGGGGCAACCTCTTCCTGTCTCACATCTGGATGTAAAGAAGAGTCTCCTTCAAGGAGTTGTCATAGACTCTGCAGCCCTGAAAACACTGTGGACTTATGCTGGTTTTTCATTCATTCATTCATTCATTCATTCATTCATTCATTCATTCATTCATTCATTCATTCATTCATTCATTCATTCATTCATTCATTCATTCATTCATTCATTCATTCATTCATTCATTCATTCATATGCCGCCACTCTTCCAGTGGTCTCACGGCAATTTACAAAAGATAAAACAGTAAAAATACAAAACCCCATAAAAACACCCCTTACAACAATAGATAGATGGATAGATGGTGATCTATAACCGCCCCCCCCTTCAGGCAGAGGGCCAAGCCTTCTTCCACTGGGAGGGAAGGGCCAGATCTAAAAGGCATCGAGGGAAGATCCGCTGATGAAAACACCGGGACTCCACCCCGGCCTCAACCATAGGCCTGGTGGAAGAGCTCCGTGTTGCAGGCCCTGTGGAAAGTTGACAGCTCCAACAGGCCCCTCAGCTCCTCCGGGAGCTCATTCCACCAGGTTGGGGCCAGGTTTTAATCTGCTTAAAGACCAGGCTAGCTTGGAGACAGGGATATCCACAGTCAAACCAGCCTGCCATCAAAATGTACACTTCCTTGAAACAAAACCAGAGAACACCAACCCTGCCGGGATGGGCTGAACAGATGCAACCATTCCTCTCTTTGTGACTTGCTCTGAGTGAGGCCAGCGGATAGACCGCTCCAGCTCGAAGAGCAGGCAAAACCCCCCAAAAACGGGCCAGAAAAGGCATCGAGAGAGGAAAACAGATTCTGAAATCTCGGCACCGATGCCGGTCCTGGGCTTTCAAGACCGTTGTAAACGCTGGGCCAAGCGGCAGTAGCCATGGGAACGCAAATCCAAGCATACGGCTGGGCCTTTATCATTGCCAGCAAGTGTAGCCTTTGGAGCCTGTGTGGCAACCGGTGGAAAAAGGATGAATACAGCAATTGGAAAGGCAAGGGATCTCAGTCTGAGTTATGGAATAGGGGCGGGGGGAGGAGCCAATGTGAAATGATGGGTGCAGATGGAAGGGCTTTCAAGCAAGGTGTATTAGCAGGGCGTGGCTGGGTGGGGAGGCCTGCTTTGCTGGAAGAGGTGCCTCCTGGAACGTGCAAGAGGAAACAGGAGAAGGGAATGGGAGGACCAATGCACCTTCCCATGGCATCCACACATGACACCGCAGAAAGGGAGCTGGCTCCAGTAACCACTTAGCTAATTACTCGCAAGAGACGCACGCATGGAAGGCCCTGGCAGCCTACCCTGAAAGCTTGCCTCTTCATAACGCCCCCCTACCCTGTATAGGCGGGGGGTGGATTTATGTCCTCCCGCGGAAATGTACGGATTCAACTGGTTTCCTGAATGCTCTGCAGGACCTGAGGTCTCCCAGCGACTCAACTGATGACTGGCAGCAACAGATGTGGATTACCGTCAAATTGCACCCCGACATCCTCTCCACCCCAGTGTTAGGCTAGCAGGTTGGTCTATTGGGTAGGTACGTGAGAAGAAAAGGGAGTTGAGATATCTGGAGCAAGTCTGGAGGAAGGCTTGTGATGATGCATCATCTGGGCATGGAATTGGGGTTACTGTGGGTGGGCAGGTAGTTGTGAATTTCCTGCATTCTGCAGGGGGCTGGACTAGATGACCCTGGAGATCCCTTCCAACTCTAGGATTCTAGGAAGCATCAAGAATGTCTCATAAGGGCCTATGAGATGGCAGTGAAAGCCATACACAGTATCTGTTAGCTCACGCCTGGCTCAATTATTTAAAATAATTTGGTCTCTTATAGCCCTGGAAGAACAGCATTCAAATTGCTCCCAACTGGCTCTTAGCTATGCAAACTTTTTTTTTGTGAATAAAATCTTGGCGCTCTGCCAAGACCTCCCTCCAACTGTCAATGCAGTAAATGAGTTGGAGGCCCCTTGGTCATCTCTGGGGGTGGTTTTCGACAGCTTTGGGAGGCTCAATCAAACGGAGGTGGATAAAGTGATTTTAGCTCGCTGCCTCACCAATGTGGCTTGTTAAGGTGGGTAACAGGAGAACCGGGAAGCCCCTCCAAGAGATTATAAATCTGTCTCGGTCTTCAGAGACTTGTGCTGGCTTCAAGTTTCAGCTCTCTGCTGGGAGGAAGCACAGATGAGCTGACAGGAAGGCAGGGAAATAGGTTCCCTAAAGAAGTAGCAAGCTCCCCCTCACTTGCAAGTCTTTAAGCAGCAGTTGGACAGATGCTTATCATGGATGGTTTAGGCTGATCCTGCATTGAGTAGGGGGTTGGATTAGATGACCTGTATGCCCCTTCCCAACTGTATACAATTCTATTACATACAGTTGCTATTTTTTCAAGCGTTGTACCCCCTCGTGTGGAAATCTGGATAGATCAGGTCCCTGCCCTTAAATGGAAACATGATTTAAACATAGGCTTATAAAAGCATTCAGTGTATCAGAATCTCTCGTAAACATACAAAATGTCATTTATTACCATTAGTTGCAAACTAGTATATTTCAGCCAGATTCTAGCAACATTACTAGATATTCCACCCCCCCCCCCAAAAAAAAAAGAAATATTAATACAAGGTAGAATTTTAGAAAATTATATATACATAGGTTTTTAAATTATGTAACATAATATGAGTTAAATAATATAATCTGTTTACAGAAGCAGATCTGACCGTCATATATACATACAACTACATCAGAATAAGGGCTTGAAGAGATGCGACGTTTTACGGCCCGAAGAAGTCACGGCTTACGGTCCGAATTAATAGCGTATTTCCTACGCTCAGATCTAAGCCAGCTGGAAATCCAGTTTGCATCACCTGGTTGGCTGGTCCCGTGTATAAAAGCCTGTATTTTCAGTGTTTATAAACTTTATAAAGGCGTGGATGAATTGCATCTTTGCAGTTTCCATTTTCCCTGGTTTTTTCACTGCATTGACAGGCTTCCCCGGTTTCAACCATTTTTAACGGATACTGGACGACTAACAAGAAACATCCCAGCAATGCAATGTAACGCGGAGACGAATGAGCTTCATGCAGACCAAGACGCCTCGATCCAAATCCAGGCAAGAGCGACTGGTGTAGCCTCCTTCCAGGAGAATGTTTCAGTCGATAAATGTCAATGCCCAATGGAACAAGCACAACAGAAAGGATGAACTGAGAAATGGAACGCTGCCTTCGAAAAAGCCTTGGCAATTTCAACGGCCACCTGAAAATACTGGCATGCAAATCACGTTAATGGTGAGGTCGTATTGTAATCCAAGATTAAGCGGTTAATTACAGGAGACTGCCCCTCACTGGCAGTCTTCAAGCAAAGGTTGGATACCCACTTTTCTTGGATGCTTTAGGATGCTTTGGGCTGATCCTGCGTTGAGCAGGGGGGTGGACTAGATGGCCTGTAGGGCCCCTTCCAGCTCTAGGATTCTATGATTCTATGATCCTGCGTTGAGCAGGGGGTTGGACTAGATGGCCTGTGTGGCCCCTTCCAACTCTATGATTCTATGAGACGATGATCCATCAGCACAAGCGGGTCTCATCTGCTGCTGCTCACCACCGACACTGAAAGAGGGGGAATCCAGGAAGGCAGCCCCACCAGCACTTCCACAGGTTTTTCCCCACTACCCTGCTACAGAAGAGGAATGGAGCCTGTGCATTCGGGGAATGAACAGAGACCGAAATGCAAGCACCCTGAGGTCATCTTCCAAGGTCCACCTTGTTCAGTATTGTCTACTAGGACAGGTGGTGGCTCCATCAGGGGAACTTCTGAGATCCTCCTAACACTAGTGATATCAGGGACTGAGCAGAGGACCTTCTGAATGGCAGAAGGCTCGACCTCTCCATGAATTTACTCTTTTTTTAGAGTGTCATGTGTTCAACTGGGAGATTGCATAAGGAAATCAGATCGCTGACATATCCATTCCAATATGGTCCATGCCAGTGGTTCTCAACCTACCTGATGGTGCGACCCCCTTTGGGTCGCCAATGGAAGATGGCAGCAGTGGCCTTGGTGATCCCAGGGGAAAGGGTCAATTGACCCCCAAAGGGGTCATGACCCCCAGGTTGAGAACCGCTGGTCTACGCCCACTAGCAGAGGTTCGTCAAAATCCGAGGCAGAAATTTTCCCTTGGCCTACCGTCCAACATCATGTTAACTTGAGGCCAAGAAATGAACTTGGGTCCTTCCTTATAAAAAAACATGTGTTCAGCTATGACCCACTACTTCTACAGGAGGCAGAAGAAAAGGTATAAAAGAAATGTTTTAAATATTTCCTTAAGGTGTAATATAAAATACATATTTGTTTGAAGGAATCGTATTTAACTTCAATATATTAAAGTGATATTTTAGACTTGTCACATCTCGAATGTTGCAAAACCGAGGGAATAACCGGAGATTACAGAACTAATATAGAGGAAATGGAACAGGCCAGAAATAACACAGTAAGAAAATGGGGAAGGAGTCAGAAAGTTCATTATTCCTTCATAGTGAAGGAATGGAGCACCAGTGTTTTCCAACTCACTCAAACACCAAAAGGAAAGCAATTATCTCATTGCTCTGAAACGCAACCACATCTCATCCATTTTGAAGAGTTGGTTCTTATACGCTGCTTTTCTCTACCCGAAGGAGTCTCAGAGCAGCTTAAATTCACCTTCCCTTTCCTCTCCCCACAACAGACACCCTGTGGGGTGGGTGAGGCTGAGAGAGCCCTGATATTCCTGCTTGGTCAGAACGGCTTTATCAGTGCCGTGGCGAGCCCAAGGTCATCCAGCTGGCTGCATGTGGGGGAGCGCAGAATCGAACCTGGCATGCCAGATTAGAAGTCCGCACTCCTAACCACTACACCAAACTGGCTCTCCGGAACAGTGACCAAGATCCAGAGGACTACGAAGTGGGATTTCTGTTCTTGGAAAAGCAGATTTGTATGCCAAGTTGTCCCCTGATTTGGGAAGTCCCTTGTCTCGAAGGACAGGCTGCATTCAAACTCAGACCCAAAGTCCCCTTGAGCAAGAGTTGTGCGAGGAGTTGGGGAGGGGGAAAATCCCCCACAGTAGAGAAAGCCAAGTATGGCAGAATTAGAATCTAAATTCCTACATTTGAGAGCAGAATTCTTGGGCTGGCTGGAAATCAAGGTTTAAATCATAGGCCTCTTCGGAGACGTGGATGGAAGAACCTCTAAGTCCTTATGGGAAAGCATCTGTTTTAACTAGATGAAAACTAAATTTAAAATTTATCTGCTGGCAAACGGTGATTAGAGACGGGTGATTAGCTTTGTGGACTCCCGTTTCTCTTTTCTCTGCTGTTTCTTGACTCTCCTCCCTTTATTCTACATGTCTGTGGGGCTCAAATTAAAGCATTTAAACAGTCTGACTAGCGATTCTCTACTAGCGGTATACAACAAAGCCAGAATCCCACGAATCCTCATCGCTAAACTATCAGATGCACCAAATGGGGCTTGCCCGCATTTTCCCTTCTCCTTCCACAAATGCCCTCTTTCCCCCTGAAATTCCCCATCTGGTCTCAAATTCGCACCCCGTTTTCGGATCTGAAAGCATGCCGTCATTCCTTTTCATCATTAACACGATGTGACAGGCAACATCTCATTACCAGCTCGGTTTGCACACATTTTAGCCTCGTTTATGACGGCCGCACTGAACAAGTAATCCCCGGCCCTTAATAAATTCCTATTCATTTTGTTTTGACAGCTGGCCCCTAAACATTACTCTCTCTCCCCTACACAATGAAGCCTTCGTTTCATCGTGCCAAATGGCACCTTTGCATATTGCATTTTTTGGGGTGGTGGGGTGGGTGGGTGGGAGGGGCGAGTCGATTTTTGCTTCCAAATTTACAGCTCCACAGCCTTGCTGGCTTGCTGTATTAAGACGCGTTGGACGACGGGCTGTCTGCTTATTGCTTAATATGTCGTGAAATTATTAATCCTTGTGAACAAGGCGAGAGATAACAACTTGCTTCGGTGTGCCTTCTGTATAACCGTTACGAAACTTGAGATAAAGCTTGATTTGTGTGTGTGTGTGTTTTTCTTTTAAACTTAATGGGAGGCTTTGTTGCATGGGAATATTAAGTTTTACGCACCTGCGCCGATTCTCGAAATGCAGGGATGCCGTAAGAGGAGACAGGCCCTGCACCACTAGAGGGCAGGAGAGGAAATCTTTCTAAATAACCCGCTAATTGCCCTGCCCCATTTATTCCCCTGCTTCTGTGACTCCGGTGAACAGCCATGCTGTCCTCCCCCCCCCCCCCATAAAGAATGTGTTTTGTCAAAAAACAGGCATGGAGTACTGAGAGCAGCCCCCAGAAACAGTGACTAGAATCATAGAATCAAAGAATCATAGAGTTGGAAGGGGCCACACAGGCCATTTAGTCCAACCCCCTGCTCAACGCAGGATCATAGAATCACAGAATCATAGAGTTGGAAGGGGCCATAGAGGCCATCTAGTCCAACCCCCTGCTCAACACAGGTTCATAGAATCATAGAATCATAGAGTTGGAAGGGGCCACACAGGCCATCCAGTCCAACCCCCTGCTCAACACAGGTTCATAGAATCATAGAATCATAGAGTTGGAAGGGGCCACACAGGCCATCTAGTCCAACCCCCTGCTCAACACAGGTTCATAGAATCAAAGAATCATAGAGTTGGAAGGGGCCACACAGGCCATTTAGTCCAACCCCCTGCTCAACGCAGGTTCATAGAATCAAAGAATCATAGAGTTGGAAGGGGCCACACAGGCCATCTAGTTCAACCCCCTGCTCAACACAGGTTCATAGAATCATAGAGTTGGAAGGGGCCACACAGGCCATCTAGTTCAACCCCCTGCTCAACACAGGTTCATAGAATCATAGAGTTGGAAGGGGCCACACAGGCCATCTAGTCCAACCCCCTGCTCAACACAGGTTCATAGAATCAAAGAATCATAGAGTTGGAAGGGGCCACACAGGCCATTTAGTCCAACCCCCTGCTCAACGCAGGTTCATAGAATCAAAGAATCATAGAGTTGGAAGGGGCCACACAGGCCATCTAGTTCAACCCCCTGCTCAACACAGGTTCATAGAATCATAGAGTTGGAAGGGGCCACACAGGCCATCTAGTTCAACCCCCTGCTCAACACAGGTTCATAGAATCATAGAGTTGGAAGGGGCCACACAGGCCATCTAGTCCAACCCCCTGCTCAACACAGGTTCATAGAATCAAAGAATCATAGAGTTGGAAGGGGCCACACAGGCCATTTAGTCCAACCCCCTGCTCAACGCAGGTTCATAGAATCAAAGAATCATAGAGTTGGAAGGGGCCACACTAGGCCATCTAGTCCCACCCCCTGCTCAACACAGGTTCATAGAATCATAGAATCATAGAGTTGGAAGGGGCCATAAAGGCCATCGAGTCCAACCCCCTGCTCAACGCAGGATTAGCCCTAAGCATCCTAAAGCAGTAATCCCCAAAGCTGGGTTCGTTTGGAGGCCGCTCCCAGCACCGATAATAAATGACCATGGGATGATGGCTTTAGCTGGAAAAAGAGCGGGTAAACGTGGACGTCACAAGTCAGCCTTGTGAATACCGGCCGGCTGCAATAAGAGAGCCTGTTTCACCTATCAAATACGTGGCTAAGTCGTTCCACGTTTCGCGTGCGGCTTTTTACAAAGGAGTTCAATCTCCTTATCGTCTCGAAAGGCCCCAGAAAGAAAAGCTGTGTGTGTGTGTGCAATGCCGTTCTCTGAAGACAAACGATGCAGAAGATGCTCTCCCTGCTCTGCAAAAGGTTTCACGCAGTCTAACTTGCACCTCTGTGGTGTTAAAAGGCAGGATGAGGCCTGGGAATAGCTCAGGGGGCTCCTGTCAATCACTTTTGTTCTTGAGTGCTACCGAGGTGAGCGGCACGCTCACTGCTGTGGGCCACAGACGGCCAAAGGCCAGACAGAGGGAGGACTGGAACCGTTTTGAGGGACATTTCACTGCATTGCTCTTGGCCCACACTGTCTCTGGTTTTGCAGGGTTTTGAAACTAGTATAATGCCACGAAAAGCCTGTTAACCAGAAGTGGAAACAGTAGAAATACACACACTGTGAGCTACACTCCAATTCCAGCTCAGCCACTGCCTGTCACTAGCCGAAGGAAGTCTCGGCTTCCAGCTGTTTGCTAGGCATCTGCATGGGGTCGGTTTGCGGCTCTTGGGTGAAACACGGCAGAGATCTTCAAGGCACCTGAACGCCACAGGTAGAAATGCTGCAGAGGGAAATTCCATGCTGCATCATGTTTTTTTTTTCCAGCTCTAGTGCGCTTCTTCATTGGTGTGAAGGTGGTGGACAGATTGACTGTTTCCACACTGGAGGTTTCACGCCAGGCTGGAGGTTGGAGCTGGGGCAGGTTGCCCTGCCTACTCCTGTTCCTGCACGGGGGAGCGTTTGGCCCGGTGCACCTCGTCCGCAGTGGATTTGTGCTCCCTTACGGGAGCCGGGGCAGCAAAGTTCCCAGTGTGGAAACAGTCAGAAAGGGCTTTTTCCTACCATTGAACTCTGGGGCACCCCACAAAGGGCAGCACATTCAAGACAGGGGAGGGGAAGTACTTTTTTCACATAAGACATAGTTAAATTTATGGATTCTTTGTTTTAAGGGGTAGTGAAGCCTGAGAAAGGGACGGATTCCTGCCGGACAGATCTATCAACACCTCTAAAACAAGATGGCTAAAGAAATCCTGTGCATTAGAGGCAATGGACCACAGAGTAGCCGTCACGCTCTGGTTGTGGATACCATGGGGAAAGCAATGGGTTCTCCATCTTTGGAAGTTTTTCAACAGAGGCTGGAGAGCCATCTGATGGAGAGGCTGATTCTGTGAAGGCTCAAGGGGGTGGCAGGTTAGAATGGATGAGCAACAGGGTTGTGAGCGTCCTGCATGGGCTAGATGACCCATGAGGTCCCTTCCAACTCTATGATTCTAATGCTGGACTAGATGGACCCTAGATCTGATCCACCATGTAGACTTGGGCTTCTAGTAACCACTTCCCTCCCGTTGACGGTTTTGCCAACTTGTCAACTTGTCAACTTGTCAACAGTCTAAAAACAGAAAGACAAATGTAGCCACTTAACATCTCGTTGAGGCAAAGGTTTTCCAGGGGTGAGCCGGTGGTGGTGGCAAGGCAGGCGCATGTGGCCTTGCTCTCTCTCATCTTCCATCCATGCAAATTGCCTCCCCAAAGTCAGATACTACAGTCGACGCCAAAAATACAAGTAATCTGCTTCAGCATCAAGCATACATGTAATTCCATTGCTCTGGCATGCCAGTTCTGCAAACACTGCTCCCGCCAGGCCGTTCTGGCCAAGGGATAGACAGCTTTCCTCTACAAGGCCTCCAGGATAGATTCAAATGGGTAGCCGTGTTGGTCTGAAGCAGCCCAATACTCCAGGATGACTGCTACCAGCAGGGGGTGCTCCTTGGGCTCAACTGGTCGAAATCTTAGTCCGGTAAACATTATAATAACACTGCAGCCGGGGGGGAGGGGCTCCTTAACAGTCGGCATGCGGGCGCGTCTCTGGACCGGCAGCTTCGTATTTGTGGAAGAGGGACGACCGCTGAGTAAAATGCTAATGCGGCACGCTCAGAGGTGCGCACCGTGATCAAAAGGAAGTGCTCAGATACAGAAGAGAAGCAGCGATGATCCTTCGAAGAACACCGAGGATCGCCTCGCAGGGGGTTACTAAGGGAAGCAAAGCAGCCACGGGCTCACGTGTGCTCCACGGAAGTGCAATGCCCAGGCGTGGGCACACCAGGAGGCCAGATAAGAGACCCCCATCTCACGATAATCTGCTAGAAGAGATGCGCAATAGGCACTTCCGTGCGGCGGTGCTCAGCAGCGGCGCTTCACGAGCATCCAGGGGTGGCGAAAAGAACGCCCTGGGCCTTGTCATCTTGGGTGCTTTTCGAACACGCCAGCGGGAAATCGATGACAGAGTCCAGGCCACAACCTTGGGTCCAAATCTCTTCTTCTCCTCAAAGCCCTTTGGCCCGTGATCTCCTCGCTTGCCTTGAGGAACCTCATAACTCCAGCGCTCGGTTCCAAGCCAAAATAATAATAATAATAACAACAATAACAATAATAATAATAAGGCCACGTTGTATTGGTGGAGTGAACAGATCAGATGAAATCCACGAGGAAATAACCCCACCCCCTCTGGTTGTAATTATAAAAGGGCGAGGGGAAGGGCCCTCTAGTGACACGTAAGCCTTTTTGGAAGTGAAGTCGAACCGAGCAGAAGGCCGCCACACCCAAACCAAAGAAGTGCTGTTTGGCGAACCTTATTTGGCCGCAGTGGTGTATTAAAATAAATTATGAATTTGTTCGGCGAGCCAGTGACGACCTGGGCCAGTTCTGGAAGATGGCAGCCAAAAAGACCTGCCACTGACTGATGGGGGAAAGTTACCGCTTCAAAAAGCAAAAGTAAAAGTGACCTGCTTGATCAGAGCAGTGGTCCTCACCGCGGAAGGGTTCCTCTCCTGGTCCTAAGTTCCCCCGGGCTTACGGAATCCAAGCCAAAGCCAAATCAGAGTCAAAGGTCTCCGCTCTGAGGTTCCAGGTTCCGCGGCTCTCTCTGATGGCTCCGGGACAGTCGGGGAAACCGAGGCGTGGCTCGCTGGTGGCTGCTTTTGCTCGCGGGTTCTCCCGTGGGCTGGAAATCACTAAAGAAAGAAAGGGAGGAGGGGGGGGGATAGAACAGGTTGCAAACAAGTTTAGGGAGTGCATTAAACAACTCTGCACGAGACCGTCCCCCCCCCCCGCGATATATATGGAAACAGCAGATATTAGTAACAAAGCAAGATGGCTACGGAACGGGTTTACAACACGTAGAACAAAATGACGTCCATGGCCTGAGAACCAGAGGCGACATTAACAGACACACAGGCAGTTTTAGAAAATAAGCCGTCGAGGGCGCTTCAGAGAACATTGTTGTGATGATGGACAGATGCGGTGAGGAACAACGAGGCACCTGAGTTATGTACCCCCTTTGGAGGCGCCTATTAAAGTCTCCTTGAGCCATGAACAAGTGGCTCAAATAGAACTTACTGATGAAGCAGTTCTTTACCGCAGACAATTCTCAGACGATGTTGCTTACCTAGCCGTCACTCACGGGCTACACCCTCCTCGGAAAACTATAGTGCAAAAGGAATAAAGTTGTACTTTTTGCCAGTGGTTCCCCCTCCCCCCCCCCAACTTGAACCAAGTTTCCCCGGTTTGTGTACACTCCTAGTATTCAGCGCTATTGTTAACTTATCCCAATACTTTTTCTACTAGACTCTGAGGCTTGGAGAAAGATGGAAAATATTTTATGGTCCTTGCAGCTCCTATAAACAAAAAAAAACCCCTCAAAACAGACTTTGCCTGCTTGGTTGGTTAGGTTTCTGCTAGCTTGGCTGTATGTACGACGCAGGGATGCGGCCAAATTTCATGTCCGCCGTGATCGGATTTGTAACCAAGTTTCCTTCGTGATTTCTTCCGATCCTGGGTTAAACTGCGGCTGTTCCCGCTCCACATTAATTAAAAAAATCAACAGACCTGTTGCCATTTAAAAAGGGGCCTATTTTTATATCGGTGGCATTGAAATGGTATATAAAAACAGCACACGGCGTATCAATGCAATGAAGAGACAACAGAACGGGAAGAAAGAACTGAAGAATATGGCTGGGAGGGAAATGCTGTCTTTGACCATGCGGTCGAGAGGGGGAAAAAAAACTTATTTGTGTATCTCATTTAAGGAAATGTCATGCTTTGGAGCAGAGATACTGGGGCATAAAATACAACATTGTGAGGTTCCTTTTCTCTCTTTCCTGGTCTTTTCTAGCCCTTTACGGCGAAAGAAAGTCATGCCGGCATGATAGCATGCAGGCAATTTCTGGTATTTATTTATTTATAATTATTATATATAAATAATATTAATATTTATATATTATAATATATGAGATTATTATTTATATATAATATTGTTTACATATTATTATTATATAATATTATTATGTATTATTATGTATTATTATATAATATTATTATTTATATATTATTATTATTATTATTATTATTATTTATATGTACCGCCACTCCCACCATAGTTGGCTCGTGGCGGTTCACAATCAATAAAAACAGACAAAGACGTCAGTACACTAAAAACACCTTAAAACATAGAATTAAACTCCCCCACGGCACCATAGGTACCGAAATCCACGAGCCCGGAAAATTCAAGATGGCGGAATAACGGTTCACTCCCCTGGCATCCCTACGCCATGGTGTCACCAATGGGTAGATATAACCTGGGGGAGATCATACGATGGAACCAAATTCGGTCTGGAAGAGTGGAATCCAGGGGGAGGGGGGTGACCGGATGTTATAGCCCCGGGACCCTGCACCCAGCCCTCACCACTTCCATCACCAGGGGAAAGAACGACTATTGCACTAGAGAATTAATCTTCCTCTCATGGGAATTGTAGTCCACGGACCTCTGGAGGGCCGCAGTTTGACTACGCCTGGTATAAAATACTGCAAAAACTCTATCCCTTCTTGCCTCTGTTTAGTTCCGTGCATCTTTGATGCAGTTACTCCTCCTGCTGGCCGAGGCCTGAAAAAGCGGCCAGAGTGGCTTGATTAGGGGGTAGGGGCCTTTAGCCTACGGCTCCGGTGCCCAATGGGGCTCAGATGGCTCTTTCAAAATGAAAGTCGCCTTTTCAAGGTCTACCGGAGGAGCAGATGGGGTGCTGGAATAGCTGGTCTGTGATGGGAACAGCGGGCAAAGGTTTTTACGGGACGAAAGAGCTTCTTAGAGACTCTTTGTGGGAAAGGAAATGATAGAGGGGAACAGATGGCAGCAATTCGGCTATGAAGCATGTCCAGAATTATGTTAGGGCTCAAAAGCAATCATACAGGGTGTTTCTCTCTATATATATTGACTGCTTCTTGTAGGACTTCACATGTGCTGCTTCCTACCCAAAAACCCACAATGACCGGTGTTTGAGCTGCAGAAGCTTTACAGATTAGAATCATAGAATCCTAGAGTTGGAAGGGGCCACACAGGCCATAGAATCCTAGAATCATAGAGTTGGAAGGGGCCATACAGGCCATCTAGTCCAACCCCCTGCTCAACGCAGGATCATAGAATCATAGAGTTGGAAGGGGCCATACAGGCCATCTAGTCCAACCCCCTGCTCAACGCAGGATCAGCCCAAATTATTGATCGACATGCAACATGTCGGTAATGTTAAGTTGTGCAAGTCAGTCTTATTTGTTGATCTCTTGTCCTGAATTTTGACACAGCTTAATTCTAAAAGGCTGCTGAGTCTGGGGTTAAAAGCAGTATTTTAAAAGTCTTCTAAAATGGGACCAGAAAAGGTCTGGGAAATCTTCAGAAAGATTCGTCGGGGAATGTGGCACGAGACCTCTAAAAATTGTCAAACAAGCTTTGCGGAATCTGAAAGCCCCTTTCAAGAGAACTGCAATTACACATAATGGGGTTTCCTGATTGCTGTTATTAACTATAACTGAGATCTGCTTGTTTCCTAGCTTGTTGTTGTTGTTTGGGGAGCTTATAGTAAGGGTGTTGTTCATGATGGGGATGCTAGGTATGCTTCAAGATGTTTTAGAAGTTTTATATGTTGTGAACAGCCGCGAGCCAGCTTGCTGGGAGTGGCGGCATACAAGACTAATAAATAAACGAATAAACAAGAGTTGGTGCTTATATGCCGCTTTTCTCTACCCAAACAAGGCTCAAAGCAGCTTACATTCGCCTTCCCTTTCCTCTCCCCACAACAGACACCCTGTGGGGTGGGTGAGGCTGAGAGAGCCCTGATATCATTTCTCGGTCCGAATAGTTTTATCAGTGCCATGGTGAGCCCAAAGCCACCCAGCTGCCTGCATGTGGGGGAGCGCAGAATCGAACCCGGCATGCCAGATTAGAAATCCACACTCCTACCACTACACCAAACTGTATTTAACATTTATTTAACATTTATTGGACGATATCACCATATAGGGTCATGTCGACCGGCCCTTCCTCCCAAAACGGCCAATGATGACCCTGGAGGGGGTGGGAAGGGGAGGGGCCCTGGGTGGGCGTGTCCACAGCTCTGCTTCCCAACCGTATTCTGCACGATCACGTCACTTCTGAGGTATCTCAAAGCCTGAAGAATATTTCAGGGGGCACTCAAAAGTAAAAAAAAAAAGTTGAGAACGGCTGACTTATTCCATGTTTTATCCTGCCATTCTACTCAAAAGATAGTAAATACATTATGTTGAGAGGCACGGGCTGGCCCAAGGTCACCTAGTGAGCTTTGTGGATGAACGTGGACTTGAGCCTAGTTTCCGTAATCTTAAACCAGCACTGTGTATCCCCTACACCAGGGATAGTCAACCTGTGGTCCTCCAGATGTCCATGGGCTACAATTCCCATGAGCCCCTGCCAGCATTTGCTGGCAGGGGCTCATGGGAATTGTAGTCCATGGACATCTGGAGGACCACAGGTTGACTACCCCTGCCCTACACTAGCCCCTTAAGACAGCTCACCAGGTAGTGAGGTTGACTCCAAACCCTGGACTACAAAATTCCATTTTGGTTCAAATCCCGAAGATACAATGGCTAAAACGGGGAATTAAAAAAAAGTCTCTTCTCTGCCCATGGTGGCTCTCAGGTGCTCTCTATAATAGCTCGCTGCCTCCCCAAGGATTGCTTGCTCCGGTAGTTAATTTGTCTCACAGGCCCTGTAATGAAATGATGGCTCTCAGCAAGGAATGTCCACAATATATAAACAGAAACGGGATTTCCAGGTAGAGAAAGTACTTTTACATGGAAACAGCTATGAGCAGCTGAATTACCATTTTAGCTGCTGGCAGCCAGATCTGCTTCCATGGAAACAAATGTTAGATGGTTTTTTTAAAAAGTTAAAAGCTCGGAAATCTATACATTCCTCTTTTTCCCCCTCTTAAAAAACTAGCCCGGGTTTTACCTATTTTCTAGAGCAGCCAGCGCAATGGACAGGTGGGTTATTGGAGGACCCATGTAAATGGACAGGTGGGTTATTGGAGGAACGGCTAAAAAATTAAATTTGGAGAAGGGGCAAGGGAAAAGAGGAAGTAAACATGATGCATTTCCTCATGGTGTTTTCTTTTCTCTCACTGACAGCACCCACGAGTTGAGCTCTGAGGCATGATCTTGCAGAGAGCCAGTTTGGGAGTTTGGTCGGAATGCCAAAACTGCATTGGTCGGAATGCCAAACTCCTTCCCCATCCCTCTAGTAGTGGGGTTTTCCACCATGTTGGGATTTTTTATGTCCTTTAATTGGGGGTTTAATGGGGATTTTATAACCCGCCACGAGCCAGTCTCAGAAGTGGCAGGGAATAAATCAGAAGGAAGGAAAGAAGGAAGGAAGGAAGGGATCAAAGAGAAGGAAGGAAGGAAGGAAGGAAGGAAGGAAGGAAGGAAGGAAGGAAGGAAGGAAGGAAGGAAGGAAGGAAGGAAGGAAGGAAGGAAGGAAGGAAGGAAGGAAGGAAGGAAGGAAGGAAGGAAGGAAAAAGGGAGAGATCGAAAAGAAGGAAGGAAGGAAGGAAGGAAGGAAGGAAGGAAGGAAGGAAGAAGGGAGAAATCAAAGAGAAGGAAGGAAGGAAGGAAGGAAGGAAGGAAGGAAGGAAGGAAGGAAGGAAGGAAGGAAGGAAGGAAGGAAGGAAGGAAGGAAGGAAGGAAGGAAGGAAGGAAAAAGGGAGAGATCGAAAGGAAGGAAGGAAGGAAGGAAGGAAGGAAGGAAGGAAGGAAGGAAGAACTTTAATGCAACTTTGGAAGGTTCCTCTGTGCAAATTTGTAAGAAAGGCAACCACCTGCTCACGTATTCTCTGGGACCCGAAGACAAAATTCCCAAGGAAGCAGTTTCAAAAGGATGAGGCAGACTCTGCTTGCAGCACGTAGCCGGAGACCTCTCTTCCTCTTATGCTTGCAAGAGGTCGGCAGGCAGAAAACAGAGAGTATGCCCACCTCAGCTAGCTACTTAATTTTTAAACAGTCCGTGCCAATCGCTTTCAGGTTACAAGGAGCAGACGGAGCCCCTGATGAGACAGAAGCACTGCAAGGCGATCGTGCAAAGAGGCACAGCTCAGAAGAGGCCTTTGGGAAGCCGCCGTGCGCCCTCCTCACACTCCAAGGGCAAGAAAGGAAGATACATCTGACACCTTAGTGCTTGCCATGCATCTCTGCTGCCTATCTGGAAGTCTTCAGTCTCCTACGGACTCCGCGGCTGACATCTCCAGAACGCCGCTGTCACTCGGCATTAAAAAGCTGGATGATGCTTGGCCAAGTGACTCTCAAGCTGCTCGAATGGCCCAACCGTCCTGCCAACCAGACAGCCGACACAGGCCAACTCTTGTCCCCCTTACATCCCGCCTATAAAGAGTGCACGTGTGCTTCTACCTGCATAGTTCAAAGCTGGTCTAGCGGATACACAGGGTAGGATGCTTCATGTGACATGCTAAGCGGCCGTTTCAAATCTCTGATCACTGTCAGAGGGTGTAAGTTTATACCAGCAACAGAACCTCAGTCAGAACAGCTTTATCAGTGCTGTGTTGAGCCCAAGGTCACCCAGCTGGCTGCATGTGGGGGAGCGGGGAATCGAACCCGGCATGCCAGATTAGAAGTCCGCACTCCTAACCGCTACACCAAACTGGACGAGGGGTGGTTTCATATGCATATCGAGAAGGGAATGGTATCCTAACTTCATCTGCACAAACAGAATGCGTTTCCTTTTCTCCTCCGTCATCACGAGAGCCGACTTGGCTACGGGCGGAATTCGGCGCCCTCCCAACAGAACGATAACTTTTCAAATTACTGCAGAGCAAAATCTCTTTAATGTGTTTTCCAGAGTCACAGAAAGCTTCTTTAAAAAACGGGCCCTGCAATTGAATATCGGCGGAGTCCTTTTTCATTATTATTATTATTTTTTTTGCAAGTGATGCAACTGATTTTTATTCAAATTGAGAGTGGGAAAAGCTCTCTCTGTGCCACTTATCTACTTAGCAGCTCTCACCGTGCCTAGCCCTTCCCGAGGGGGAGGAGGATGTCGGAGGCTGAAGGCGGAGGAGCCGGGGATAAAGGTTAATCAATCTACGACGAGCAGCGGAGAATTGTGCAAATATCCCCATTGATATGTTCGGCGGTAGAGTGCGAGCACTCCTTAGATGGCTCGGCGGATGTGTAGAAGCATTGCTACTATATTTAAGCTAAGTAACCTATACTATGCACTAAAAGAGGGGTAGTCAAACTGCGGCCCTCCAGATGTCCATGGACCACAATTCCCAGAAGCCCCTGCCAGCGAATGCTGGTAGGGGCTTCTGGGAATTGTAGTCCATGGACATCTGGAAGGCCGCAGTTTAACTACCCCTGCACTAAAAGCATATTTCTAAGGCCTTTTGACAATAGAGATAATGCGAGCACTCAGGCTTGAAGGGCAATGAATGTGTATCAGCGGTGGCGGGGAAGGGACCTTTGGGTTCATCTGTCTCCTTCCCCTTGCTGTGGGATAATCTAGCAAAATCCTTCTGAAGCAAGCCGCAGACTGTGGACCGCCAATGACCACCAACGAGGATTAAATTGATACCGAGGTCACCAAACAAACGGCCAAATGCCGTGCCACAGCGTGCAAAGGACGACAAAGCGGTGGTTCGGGTCGACCTCAACCAAATGCCTGGCAGAAGAGCTCGCTTTTACAGGCCCTGCGGAACTGTCTGAGTTCCGTCAGGGCCCTGATCTCCTCCGGGGGCTCGTTCCCCCAAGTGGGGGCCAGGATGGAGAAAGCTCTGGCCCTGGTTGAGGCCAAGCGGGCTTCCTTGGGGCCAGGGACCACCAGGAGGTTAGAGGTGGTACACTGGGCCCAGACCGCCCATGACCTTAAAGGTGATAACCAAAACCTTCAGCCTGATCCGGAATTCAGCCTGAGCAGCTGCTGGAAGATGGGCTGCATGTGGGATCTCTGAGCTGTGAAGACCCTGGCAGCTGCATTCTGGACCAGTTGCAGTTTCCGGATCAAGGATAAGGGCAGGCCAGCGTAGAGCGAGTTGCAGTGTAGAGACATCGTAATCCTTCCTTTGTGTGTTTTCTAGGGTTTTAGTTTCTGAATTTCTCATAGATTTCTAATTAAAACCTTCCCCGTAAATAAACGCCTAGCTCTCGTAGGGACAGATATATAGCTGGAGAGCCTGCCTCCTACTTTGTTTTCAAGCTCATTTCCCCAAACTAAGTGGGGACTGCCCATTTTAGGCAACGTCACAGCACAGATGCACAAAACCGATGCACGCAGCAAGGTAAGTTAGATCGGACACCGGACTGGCAAAATCACCTCTTAAAAATGTCCCGCCAGCTTCGGCATGGTGTGGCACTGATCTCTCAACAAGGCCAAAAGTGACTTAATCGGAAGGACCACTCGGGTGCATCTTTACAGCAACTCTTTGCAAATTGAAGTTTTTCAATTCTCCTCCACTATATGAGAATTAGGCGCATTGTGTGACCTGTATTCTTTTCCTGCAAAGGCAACAAATTGCAGCTTGGCTGGGACTCTGTGGGAAATAGAAATTAATAACGGCGCTGATCGTTTTTAAAATGCCTGTGCTGCTCTTAAGACGGCCTGGAATTTCCCCACTATGAATATATTTAATGGACTCGGAGGGGCCACAAAAACCCAAATGCCAGGCCTATTAAAAACAGAAACAGGGACGGAAAGGCTGCAAAAGCTCCCGGCTCCTAGCTGATGGATTAAGAACGCTTTACTGAGTTATGGTCTTTGAACGTTTTACTGGTGGCAGAGTGGAGATAACAGCGGGCTGTTTTCAATGCCCAAAATGGACGGACGCCAGGCTTTCCCTAGAAAAGCTAAAAGGAAAGAAAGAAGCCAACTAGGTCCCTTTTGGCCAAACTGCGCAGCAAAATGACTCTTTGCTGGAGTTCAGCCACGCACCCTTTTCTCGCTTGCTTCAGGAAGGCAACGCCAAGCTCTTTCCTAGGAGGTGTCGCCAGCATATTTGGACGGACGCATCAAGATTCAACGCTGCAGATCCCACATCTAGAATCCCAAGAGCAGTTTCTAAATGAGCATTAAGGCAATTTAAGTAGAAGAAAGAAAAGTGCAGAAAAGGACAATCGACACGATCAAAGGGTCGGAAGCGCCTTTTCCAGTGGTCCTCGAGCGTTTGGATACTGAAAGAGAGAGATTGAGAGTGGTGAGCACCACCTCAAAATGGCTGCCCCCAGCAGTGGAGCCAGATGCCATGATGGGAAGGGTTGTGGGGAGGGGAAGGCAACTAGCAACAAGTCTCTTTTGATGACTTCCTTCCACAACTGGGAAAGCGGCTGCCATTAATCACTAACCTTAACATTTTTATTCCCCCAATGTTTCTGTGAAGGACAACTGAACCCAAAGGACTGATGTAGTTAACCAGTCCTTTGTCTTGTGACTGGGCAAAACCCTTTCCTTTGAACAAACACAGCCAATAAAAAGCCCTGCCTTTACAACGACCCCATCCACTTCATGACAGGCGTCCAGCGTGATTTGCACATGAAAGCTTACCCCTTGGATTACCCCTGACTTTGTGGATCTTTAAGGCGCCCCTGGCCTCAAACTTTGTTTTTTCCCCTGATATGATTCATGTGAAGCTAGCAATGCTTATCTTTTGCTTGGTCTGAATTGTCATCAGTTTGCTTTTGGGGGAAAATGCCTGAGTGTCATGTGAGGCCGCGTGGATTTGAGGGAGGAATTAAATGCCTTCCCATTAAACTGAAAAGGGGGTTACTGTCTTAAGCTGCCAGTCCCCATGAAGGAGAGAGTCAATTAGTAGTAAATTAGTAAACAGCATCACGACAGATATGCAGAGTGATAATGAAGATCGGATAGTTCCTTGCTAGAATAACAAACCCAGTCCTTTGGGTTCAATTGTCGTTCACAAAAAAACACTTGTCACTTGTGGCCATGCTTCCATGCTTGGGTGGAGACAGATGGGACTAGCAACGAGTCTCTTTGAATGACTTCCTTCCACAACTGGGAAAGCATCTGCCATTAATCACTAACCTTAACATTTTTATTCCCCCAGTGTTTCGGTGAACGACAACCGAAGGGCTGGTTTTGTTATCCGAGCGAGGAACTCTCCGATCTTCATTATCATGCTGCATATTTGTCACGACGCTCTTTACTAATTTACTCCCTCCTTATATCTGTACTCTTATGACTCTTGTTCCATTGTCTGAGCAAGTGTGCCTGCACACGAATGCTCACGCCTGGAATAGAACTTTATAAAACACACACACACTTATCTGCCGGCTGAGAGCAACACTTTGTGCATCTGACAAAACCATCCTGAAGTTTAATAAGCTTTTGTGGGTCGGAGTCAAGCCACAGCAGAAAGAACCTTCAAGGTGACACAAGACTCCCTGACACTTTAATAGGATCAGCCTGAACCACTGAGGATGGGCTGGACCATATCTTCTCTCTACAGTTTGACCGGCGCCACTCTCCTGCCGGTTGAACCACACTATCCCGGAACGCTCTGCTAATAAACCATCGATTCATGGCGGAGGAGGCCTTTGAGGTCTTCCCCGCGACCAAAATTGATCTCGAGAGGCCTGCTGTTCCGCGGCATCCATCAAGGCAGGCGGTGTTTGTGTGTGCATGAAAATATCAATTTAGGAACTTGAGCTCATTCTGAGCAACCGACTGCTCTGCGAAACTCTTTGCTCATTTAGAGCTCCTTCAATTAAATTCCCTCATTACAGCACTCTCGTCCTCAAGGGCAACTCAAACTGATAGTGACATTTCAAGAGGCTTATGGAGAAAGAAGGACGGCTGCTCAAGAGGAGCTTCTGAACCGTTTCCAAAAATGGATTACATAATTACCCAATTGCTAGAATTTGTTTGCACATCCCAAATGCTAATTGTGACAAGCCTTGGAAACCAAGACTTGGAGTCAACGAGCCGTCCTAGATAAGCCCAGTGAGATTTCGGGCTTTTTGGGGAGGAGGGGGTTAAGCTACAGAGTCACACATAATGAAACAGACAGCGGTTTTCTATTTTAGAAAGGCATTTAAGTGGATGTACGTGATTTGGGTCCTGCCTTGTGGCCCAGGCCCTCCAGAGTGGCTAGCGTTGAGCAAAGCATTGTGAAAACACAACATCGAGCAATAAATCATAAAACAATTAAAACATAAATTAAAATGCATACATTAAGGGTACAGCGAGACGTCGGGGCCACTAAAGGAATGACAAATGCTGGTAGAAGGCAGCGACAGAAGGGGGCCGATGCATGCGCCTAGGGGAAAAGGCCCATGATTTTGGCACCATGACCAAGAAGGCCCTCTTCTCATGTTGACATCTGCCTAATCTCAGAAGGCAGGACAGTCCTCAGAGCATGTCTGTAGTAGTCAGGCAGATTCCTTCCGCAATTTGGTGGATCCTGCTCTACAGGACTTGTACGGAGCACCAACACATAGTACATCACAATGAGAGTTGTCTTATCTTCTTCTTGGAGTAGGAGACACCAATATCAGACCCGACTAGCTCTTAGTGCCACTTGGACAAGAGTTGTGTTCCCAACCTCTGGACTCACTTGAGACCCAGCCAGCATCTCAGCCTGCACACACAAGCCACCAGGGTGGTGCAGGGATGAAGGCACCTGGATCCCCCCCACCCCCCAGCTCTTCAGCTCAACCAAATTCAGCTCAAGCACTTTGGTGTCAGCTGTCAGCTCAATTATAACCTCAAATAATTGGGAGTTTGCTTAGCCTTCCTATTTGTGGTAGGTGGGAAACACTGGTTAAGTCTGACTCTTCCTCCTGCGGCTGTGTCTTCCTAGCATGAGATGTTCTAACATTGCTTGCCATTGCCTGCCTCTGGGTAGTAGCGACCCTGGACTTCCTTGGCGGTCTCCCATCCCAGTGTTGGCCAGGACCAGCTCTGCTTAGCTTCCGGAAGAAAATGACAGCTTCAGAAGGGGTTCTGGATGGAGTCATATTCCTGCTGAGTCCCTTCCCCTCCTCAGACTCTGCCCTTCTCCGGCTCCACCCCAAATCTCTTAAGGTTGGCAACCCTTCCCCAAAAGCCTCCATCTTGGGGAGGCTAGAAAAGCCTTCTCCAGCTTGCTCCTGGCCATGGGATTTTCCTTTTTCCCCTCCAGGCTGTTTCACGAGGCCACTGCTCGACAACAACAACAAAAAAGCAGCGTCGGCAATATTTGTGTGCTTTGCATTGGCAGTAGACCTAACCCCAGGAAAGCTGGGGAGTGTGTGGGGGAGCTGGGGAGGCATTAGGGAGGTGGCCTGGGAGCCAAGGAGGTGACGTCAGGAACCAAGCTGTTTAGACCCAACAAACTCACATCACTCTTCTTGGGCTTCCTGGTGAAGCTTTAAGTAACAGTCTTTAGTGTGAAGTTAGCCTTCAAATTCCATAACATGCGTATGCTTGTGGACAGGAAACTCTGACAGAGACACAGTGATAGGGGATGGCCAAGCATATATACCTGGGCCGTGGGAATTGGGTGAGAAGCGGGCATTCACACAGGGAAATAGAGCGTTCCATGATATGGATAAGTGTTAACACAGTTCACACATCTGTTGTTTGGCCTAGCCGGGGAAGGCAGCCTTGAAACGAGATAGCGAGGAGTAACGAAGGAAGGGTGAGCCATTGACATGCAGGCAGAGGCCAAGGGGAGGGGTGACGCCTCTGAGCTCAGCCGAGGTGCCAAAGCCCTGCGGGGGTTCCGGGACTGGTGGGAAGCAATGAGATTGTAAAAGTCGGGGCAGGGACCAGGGGTTCGTGACAGGTGACAGCTCAAAAAACTTTAGGAACCACTGGTTAATAAGTCAATAAAGGGCTCTGAGCAGACAGGAGAAGCCCTGTATATAAATATTAATAATGTGACTATGACCAAGTTTGTAATCCTCAGGGTAAACTGGCAGGGAAAGTCACCATGAAGATGCTGAGCTTAAATTCAAATAAGGATGTTCAGGCTTAGAGTCGAGGCTTTAGCTCTGTTGGAAAACAATACCCAACTTTTTAAAAAAGTAAAATGCTAACAGCAGCTTTCTGGATTTTTTTTTTCTCTTCCAGTCACTCTCCTGTGAGACTATTTCTAACCGCGACTTTTTCTTCCCCCAAAATAACAGATGCCTTCCAGGTCTGTTGTATTTCTCAAACTAAATTTGACGTCTTCTGCGCAATAAGGCAGTGATGCCAATTCCATCTTCTGTTCTTTGATCCCAGCCAGTGTTAAAAATTATTCCTGGCTGGAGTTTGTTCAACAATTCTAATTTGAGAAAAATAGTCTCCTAACAACCCCCTCACCCTTCAAGTAATTGCCCATAAATTTTGCTAGAAGCCATGAAGAAGGAGAAGGAGAAGGAGAAGGAGAAGGAGAAGGAGAAGGAGAAGAAGAAGAAGAAGAAGAAGAAGAAGAAGAAGAAGAAGGTCTAGTTTACCTAGTTACTTAGGACAAGGGAAATATTAAGGTAACAGGGAGATCCTATCTTGGCTAATAATTTTATTTGTCTGTTTTGGAAGGTATTTATAATAATTAAACACCCTGTGTTCTAATAAGAAACAATTTAATCTATAATAGTGCTTCTATTCCCCTTTGGTTATATGTGCTCAGTTATGCTATAAACTTAAGAGCTCCCCCAAAATTTCAGGAATATGTTTAATAACTTTTATGGCCCTTGGATTAACTTCTTCTAATTAACCCTAAAGGAAAAACTTTATTCTGCACGCATTGCATTTATACTCAGGAATGTTAACTGCAGAAATCAGTAATACTCAAAAGACTGAACCAATGGGAAAGTTGCCGAGTCCACAGATCCCCCAACTGTGACTCTCACAGGCAAGACCTGATGATGGCTCAAAGAAACAGAAATAATGGTAGTACCAGTGTGGGGTACAGTCATGTAGACTAGTACAAAGGAAACCCAGGTTTTAACCCCTACTTGGTCTGGAAGCCCACTGGATGACCTTAAGCCTCTAAGTCAAGGTCATAAGGCAAATTATTTTGCAGAGCATAGACCAAACATGTGTAACCAAGACCTGGACGAGGGGTGCAAATCTGTCACTTTGAAAGAACTAGCCCCACCAGGTTACTCGGTCCTCCATCAATCTTGGTCCACGTGTTAAGGAGCTGGCTGTGCTGACCCAGGAGTCTTTCTCTTCCACTCCACTCCTCAGTCATTGAATGTGGGGGACATCATGAGAGAGCCGCATTCCGAACCATCTAAAGCATCCAAACCAACTTCAAGGGTAGCTCTGTGTAGAGCAAATTACAGCAGTGGCTAGGCAACATTTGAAATCTGGGCCTCCATAAATATGAGGCATCCCGCGGATTCTTGACAGTTCACCATCTTATTAGGTGGATTCTGCTTAAGCCATTCCACCATAGCCTCCAGACAGCTGGCCAAAGTACCTGGGGGTGTGGATGGATGGCCGCCCATCAATAGATGTAGCTGGATATTGTCAGCATACTGATGATGCCCAAGTTCAAAGCTCCAGATAAGTTGGGCAGAGGGGTGTATGTAGATGTTAAGTAACATCAGAGAGAGAACAGCTCTTTGCGGAACCCAACACATTTGGGCATGCTTCAGCATCACACTCTGCCCCTGATCTTGAAGGAAAGACTGCGGCCATTGGAGGGCTGTACCTTCAACCCCCATGTTGGCTAGGTATTGAGCTAGCAGCCCATGACCAACCATGTCAAATGCTGCTGTCAGGTCTAACAATACTAGCAGTGCTGATCTGCCTGGATCCAGCTGCTTCCAGAGATTGTCAACGAGGGCGACCAATGCTGGACTGGAATCAAGATCCAGAGGGACGCTTCCTCCAGGAAATGACAGGTTTCATTGATCACAGGTAGTAAAAGCATCAGGCAAAAGCCCAATCCACATGGTGTATGGAGGCAGTTGAACAAAATCTCCTAAAAATGTTGAATGTGGGCAGTTAAGTTTCCTGGGGACTATGGCTAATGTTGACATTTGCTCCTGGTATCTTCGATTCCCTCCCCTCTGGCCAAAATGGCCCAGTGAGGATCAAACTGCAGCAGTCCCTCCGGCGACTAAAGCCTGCCTGTTACCGACCCTTGCCTGACCAAGAAGAGAGGAGAGTTTCTGACAATCTTTCCCCCATTGCTGTCATCAGACACAGAGATTCCTTTACAGGTTAAGGAAATCTTTGCTAGTGAATTTCAAGAACCACCTGCAACCATAACAGAGCAACTGCAATATCAGGAATGCTCCCTTTCGAGAGAAGGGGGGGGGGGAGGAAGAATGCCCGTTGCTTGTTACCAAGGAAACCAGATCACTGCAGTAAAGCCCGAAAACTTCAAGCAGTTCCATGTTCTACTTTGGAAAGAATCCTCTTTTCAACCTGTTTCTAGGCGGCCGGAACATTAAAATTCTGATAGAACGGGCAGGCGGCAGGAACAAGCGAGTGATGCATTTCTTTGGAACCCCCCGACCCGCAAAACAAATTACCCAAAACATCTCCCCCCCACCCTCCAGCGTTCATAATTGACACTGTCATGCTTGCAAAATAAAAACCCGGAATAATTTGACGGCGTGGGGAGGGGGCAAACAGTGACCTCAGCCTGGCCGTAGGGTGTTTGTCCAGACAGGGTCTAAAGATGGGGAGTCAATATGATGGAAACAGAGAAGCCAGGAAATAGGAGACAGATAAAGGTAAAGGTAAAGGTACCCCCTGTGCAAGCACCGGGTCATGTCTGACTCTTGGGGTGACGCCCTCTAGAGTTTTCATGGCAGACTCAATACGGGGTGGTTTGCCAGTGCCTTTCCCAGTCATTATCGTTTACCCCCCAGCAAGCAAGCTGGGTACTCATTTTACCGACCTTGGAAGGATGGAAGGCTGAGTCGACCTTGAGCCGGCTGCTGGGATTGAACTCCCAGCCTCATGGGCAAAGCTTTCAGACGGCTGCCTTACCACTCTGCGCCACAAGAGGCTCTAGGAGACAGATAAGAGTTCCCCAAAAGCGAAGGCCAAGGATCCCTTGAGAAGGGAAATCTGCTGTTGTAACTTCCTGGGAGAGCATGCGAGTGGCCGGCCTGTCCCATTATTGATCTCAAGTGTTGTCTGCCTACACAAATGGACCAGCCAGGACACAAAAGGTCCCTTGAGGCACACAAAGCCTCTGTCATTTTTTCCCCATTGGACTGCAGCCCATCATGTTGTTCCAGCCGGGGAGGGGGGGAGCAGGGGTACATGTTGGTGGAGGTGGACACGCTCCGAAGTGAGTCACAACCGACGTCGTTTCAGGCAGCTGCTTCCGTATTTGGTTTCCGGCCACGGGCACTGGCGGACGTTCGGAAGGCAATCAAAGCACACCGACGGCCGTCCCGGGAGAAACCGCAAGGGAGGGGGGGGAAATCCCTCTCCCGTCTTCTGATGTTTAAGCTGAAATGAGGCCAGAGAAACTTCAGCCTCGCCTGGGGAGAGGAGGGGAGAGGAAGCGGGCCACATCAGATTCACCTCCTCTGACCCCAATTTCCTACATCACATACCAAGGTCGCCATTCTGCCTTCTTTCCTTTGGAAGCCAGTAATTAAAGTTGCTTCTTCAAATCCTAATTAATACATTTTAAGTAACATTTATATTACAAAAGTCGAGTGACCCCCCCCCCCCAATAGTTTAAAGAATCTCAGAGTGTTTGAAGAATAAAAAGAGCTGGCTTTTTACCCTGCTTTTCATAACCAGTGGAGCATCAGCCGACAGGGCTTTCTCCCGCCAGGCAGCTTTTAAACACGCCGCCTGGACGGACCGAGCCTTGGTGGTTCATTTTTGGGAAACCGTGCCGGTTCTGGGTTGCGCTCTTTGGAGTGGGTCATTTTCACCCCGCAGTTTGAGCGCTTCTTAAAGATGGCCCTGGGACCACGGACAAACAGGCCTTGAAGAAATCTATCTCAGGCCGAAGCCTGCACACCTTTCCTAACAGCACAACCAGAACTCGACGAAGGAAGGGCAGGCCAACACCAACTACGCAGAAGCCCAACCTGCCAGTAACAACAACAAGCCTTTAATAGCATATAAAAGTGCAATATAAGAAGGGAAAGTGCAAAAGGATCCACTGCTAGTGAGAACAAAGGCAAATATCATGCTTTAGACATAATGCATTCACGATTTCTCATGGCAAGATGCAAAAACTTTGCTACTGGTTCAATTAGATCAGGGTTCTGGGATGTCAAAAGAAACCGAGTCAGTAAAGCTGTGAGCTCCTCTTGTGCCGGTGAAAAAGGGGCTGAGGGAAGGGGTATTGGGATGTGAGTGTCCGGCGTAGTGCAGGGGGTTGGACTAGATGACCCATGAGGTCCCTTCCAACTCTATGATTCTATGATTCTATGATTCATGGACCCGCCAGCAGGAAAGCTGTGTGCATTAGCAGATCCTCCGGCCAGGAGTGCTCCTTTGGAGCGCTTCAGCTAGTTAAAAAAACGTTCTATGGCCAGCTTGCGCAGGCCCAGTCTCGATGTGGGCCTGCACAAGAGCCCAGAAGATGAACTAAGAACTATTCCAACTTGTGAGCGCCTCACAGCAAAGGCAGCTTTGCATACAACGGAGCTCTGCTGTTTCGTGGGAATAGATTTCATAAATACCTATTTGGGGAGGATTGCCAAATAATCCTCGGCAATTAACTCCCGCGACATTTCACTGCTCTGATTCAGACGCCAACCTTGCTGTGGAGCTGCAGGCTTTAAAAGCTCAGCCGGCTCCCGGTTTGCAATGTGATTTCATCTCAAATTAAGATTTCATGAGGCCGCCCCCCCCGAACTTACAAAACTGGAAAATACGACACAACTGTCGTACGGAGCCCCAAAATAATCGCAAGGCACTGAGAAGGAAGCCCTTCATGATGGGATCCCAGTCCTGGAATTAATTATTTGGGCCAGGGCAGATCCAGTGGATAGGATAGGGCAATGTTTTGGGGGGGTTTGTTTACACAAAATACACACAACATGACCCTCGTTCCAAGTCGCATTTATTTCGGACTGCTTTAAAATCGCTCGCCACGTTTGAAAAAGCTCGACGGAGTAATTTCCAAAGGCGTTCTCTAAAATATCCTTCACAATATGATTTCCGACAATGGAAACTGTCATGCTAACGTCGCAGAGGCGGGAGAGGAAGCAAACTAAGCAGCGTTCTGCTTTTCCTAAATGATTTTTTATTTTTTTTGTGGCGCAATCTCCTGCAATTCTTACTTGGGAGGAAGCCCGTCTGAAATCAGCAGACTTGTTTCCGAGTAATAAACAATCCGCCATCCAGACGGATTCAGGTGGGTAGATAGGAATGGCAAATTGTAACATTACATAATGAATAGTAGAATGCAATGCAATTCGGAAAAGGAGTTCGGTATGTATTCTTCTGGTCTAGGGACCGGGCAGATAATCCACACACCTGTAAACACCTTCAAAGACTCTTTAGAAGAAGAGTTGGTTCTTAAATACCACTTTTCTCTACCCAAAGGAGTCTCAAAGCGGCTTACAGTCGCCTTCCCATTCCTCTCCCCACAACAGACACCCTCTGAGGGAGGGGAAGCTGAGAGAGACCTGAGATTACTGAAGAAGAAGAGTTGGTTCTTATATAACATCTTTCTCTACCTAAAGGAGTCTCAAAGCAGCTTACAGTCGCCTTCCCTTTCCTCTCCCCACCACAGACACCCTGTGAGGGAGGGGAGGCTGAGAGAGCCCTGATATTGCTCTTGATCAGAACAGTTTTATCAGTGCTGTGGTGAGCCCAAGGTCACCCAGCTGGCTGCCTGTGGGGGAGCGCAGAATCGAACCCAGCTCACCAGATTAGAAGTCCGCACTCCTAACCACGACACCAAACTGGCTCTCTAGCCAAACGTCTGGAGGCTGTGGTGGACTGGTTCAAGAAGCGTTGGCTGAAATTAAATCCAGCGAAAATGGGGGCCGTCTGGTGTGGCTGGCATGCTGAAGGAGATATGGTGCAACTCCCTACGCTAGACAGGGTCTGCCTAACACCTACGGCCACCGTCAAGAGTCTAGGTGTAAATCTGGGTGCCCTCCTACCCGTGGAGGCCCAGATCACAACGGTTGCCCACCAAGCATTGTACCACCTTCGCCAGGTGCAACAGTTTGTGTCGTACCTACCTATCGGCTTCTGACTTAGCCACGCAATGGTCTGCTCCAGACTAGAATTCTGTAACTTGCTCTGTGTAGGGCTGCCCTTGAGCATTAGGTTTCTTGTGATGTACAGTGCCACGTGGGGGACAGGAAACCACCTGGAAGGAACCTCATCCTCAGAGGGGCTCTGCCCGTGCGCAACAGGAAAGGAGGTGCAACTGGAACATGCCTTTTGGTGTAGTGGTTAGGAGTGCGGACTTCTAATCTGGCATGCCGGGTTCAATTCTGCGCTAGCCCCACATGCTACCAGCTGGGTGACCTTGGGCTTCCCACAGCACTGATAAAACTGTTCTGACCGAGCAGTGATATCAGGGCTCTCTCAGCCTCACCCACCCCACAGGGTGTCTGTTGTGGGGAGAGGAATGGGAAAGTGACTGTAAGCCGCTTGGAGCCTCCTTTGGGTAGGGAAAAGCGGCATATAAGAACCAACTCTTCTTCTTCTTCTTCTTTTTTCACTGTCCCTTCGACAACACTCAAAGGGGTAAGATTCTCCCCCCTTAAAGATCTGTTACGAAAAATTATTATCCCTTGGAGACCCTCGGACAATGAGACAAGCGGCAAAGTTTTGCACCTGTGTGTGTCGTTTTTGCGGTAAAATTTCCAACGGAGATGGAGGACTGAGAACGATTTTTACAGCCACGCTATGTGATCTACGATGATTTCATATTGCATATTGCATTCTGTACCATATTCCATATGCCACTTAATATACCCTCACTCGGTCTATAATAATTTTGTGACGTCACTTCCAGACTCGAAATGTTTATCTGTGACTGGTTTTTGGCTGCAAGAATAATCAATCTGGATGTCTCCTAACGATATGTAAAACCAGCCACACTGGACCTTCTTTTTAATATATCAAAAGAACCCCCCCCACACACACACACACATTCACACACACACAGATTTTACTGTCGATTTTGCATTTTTAAAACCAGGTATAAACGCGACTTCAAACCATTTAATTTCAGCCCCCCGCCCCCACCTATGTTTAGTATTCATGTTGCTGCTCAAGAGCTCATAGACAGATGGGAAACACACTGCATATAAAAACATTTTCTGAGCAAATGACCGGCCGCCATCCATTCACATTAAGTTTCCGCACATGGTAAGCAAATGGGTTTAGCAAGGCGTTATTGGCCAGAGCTCGCTGTCAGATGCATTACGGCGGTGGCTGCGATTCAAACCTATTCGGCATTACGCATTTTAACAACGGCGCTTCTAATGTCCAGTGGTTCTCGAGTGTTTGGGATTTGGAACCTCGTTGTTCGCTAGATGGGCCCCCAACTGGGACCCTTGGCACTGTCCTCTGCTAAAGAGGATAAGCTTGGGCAAACAAGCCTTTGTTGTTATTCACTGCCCCGGGAACTCTTGGTTGGAGCGCCAAACCAGGTGCGGAGGAGGAAACCAATACTGGTGCAGCTTGTTTTGCGACTCCACGGCCAAACTGAACCAGTCCTGATGTAATTGTGACTCAAGAGACATCACCAAGGCTGATTCCGCACAGGCGGAAAAGGCCGAGAGGGCAGCTGGCCCGTGTGAACTCCTCCCTGCCCTACGGTGGCCCACAAGGGGCAAAATAAAATAAAATAAAAAATGTCCCGGTTGGCTTTGTGATACTTTGTGGTGCTCGATCACAGCAGCTTTATCAGGGCCCGTGACTAGCCCAAGGTCACCCAGCTGGTTGCACGTGGGGGACTGCGGAATCAAACCGGGCTCGCCAGATTAGAAGCCCGCACCCCTAACCACTACACCAAGCTGGTTCTGGGTGGGATATTATAGAGAAGGGGGAGAGGAGTGAAGATTAACACAGGCCAAAAATATACCTGCCCTTAAGAAGCACGGGTAGGAATCCATGCTGTGCTCCGCCTAAAGGCAAGGGCTTATGGGAATCCTTCATATTTGTAACACGAGACGATTCTACCGAGGATGTCCAAAGCACATTATTTAGATGCACAAGTCGAAAGCTGACAGGCATAACTTTTGTTTGCACGTGCAGATTGCTTCTAGCTTGAAAGTAACCCCCCCCCCCCGAAAAAAAAAAAGTCACGGAGATTTAAAGGGAATCAGCAAGAAAAAAAAAATCTCAACAGAATCAATATGTCAGATGCAGTCGAAGACATGGAGTGAGTGAGCTCATTAAAACTTGAAGGCATTCGTATATGTTTATTTTACTTCGTTTCGTTTTTTTTTCTTTTCTTTTGAAAAATGAAAGCCCTCTGGAATCTGGTACAAGCATCTAGAAAATATGGAAATTTCCCTGTCAGGGAATGACAGGCAAACTTGTACTGAGAAATATGCTTTCAACACCAGTCTCTCTTTCCCTCCACCCTTTCCCTGAGTCAAAATGTTCTTTCTACAGATCTCAAACATGAGAAATATTATGTTCCACGGTCAAATATGGCAGGATGGGCCAATGAAGAACGGAAATGATTGGGTTACTGTAACCAGAGTTCAAGGCTGCCGATGCTCTAGAAATCACGCTTGTGCCCTAATACATGTTTAGGGTTTCTCTTGTGCCCTAATAAATTTGTAAGGGTTTTTGTCAAATGGGCAGTTTTTTTGCTCTTCTAGCCGTTTGGGAATTACATGTGATTTGTTTTGTTTTTACGGCTGTTTTAATGCAGCTTTCAATCACTGTTTTTATATGGTGCTTGGCTGCATTCATGTTCTCCTTCTTTCCTCCTTTAATAGCCCCTGTTTGTGAACCACTGCGGTTGAAAACCTATCTAGGCACAGCATAAATCTAAAAAGCAAAATGTCACAGCTACACGGAACCGGTTCCTTGAAACGCCGGCTAGTGCTAGCCAAGTGCTTTTCCCCTCCTGCTTTCTTTTCTGTCAAAATCTATATAATTTGAAGCAACAAAAGCTGTACAGCTATTGCTAACTGGGTGCTTTAATAATTCATTTCGCCAACGACATCCAAGACACCTGAATTCCAATGCGATTTTTTTTAAAGGAACCAAAACCCAGCACTATAATTGTGAATATTTCAGAGCAGCGGTGTTAATATTTTAAAAATCAGATCAGAAAGAAAAATAAGTTTAATAATACATGGTGTTATCTAGTTATTTGAGCAGTACTTACATAAAGAAGGGCATCAGTTGGCTAAGAGTCTCTTTTTTGGGGTTGGCAGTGAACTCCGGCACAGTCTGGATTACTTTGTTCATGACGTTTCTTAAGTAATTCTGAAGATGTTTCCGGCGTTCTTCCACAAATTTGGCATCCTGCGGGGAGGAGGGGAAGCAAACTGAATTCAGGTGTGTGTGTTTTTTAAAGAAAATTCTGAAGGGTCAAGCAAAAAACAAACAAACCACAATTAATTATTGGTCAGAAGCAAACTTGTCCCAGGACAAAAAGATTACCAGGATGGAACTTGGCCAACATTCTACTGCATAATTTGCAATCAGGTAACCTCATCCACAGCAGTAGCAGCCACAAGACTCAGGGGTGAACAGCTGAAGCAATCCAAAACGTTCCACATCAGCAAAGAGCAAACAATGCCAGGAACACCCCCAATGCAGTCGTAAAAACTAGCAACCGAGCAGCCAAGGTGCCACTAGGTGCACCTTTCAGATCTGGGCATTCAAAGTCTCTTTATGCAGCTGCTGAGAATACAGTAGCACTGAGGCACTGTATAATCTTAAAGCACATTCAATTAACGCGTCTATCCAAGGATCTGTAGGCTGTTGCGCATGATTTTTATCCTGAAGGTCTTTGGCCTCTCTAGTTAGAAGGAACCTGAGTCAAAAGGCTAGGGGGAAATGTCTGCTCAAGGTTAACCTTCTGGTCCAACATTATTGGGTGAACATGTCTTACTCCAATGTAGGCTATACGATCAATTCAGGGGAGAACTTATATCTTCTCTACAGAATAAGCCCAACTCAGAGGCAATCACAGACATGTTGTCGGACAAAAGCACAGAAAAAAACTTCTGTTGTGGCCAGATTTGCTTGGAGAGCAATCAAAACAAGGAAGAGCTGGTTGGATTCGGAGCAACTTAGGTAGAGATATCCTCAATTGCTTGAGATAATGCTTGTGAGTTTTAAAGCCAGAATGATTCTTATAGCTGGAATGTTTTTATCTTTCATAATATTTAAGCCATCAATGATTCTTTTATCTTGTTAATGCCAGATGTTTTTATGTACCATGTAATTTGACTACTGGTCTAGTACCGTAATAATAAAGACTTGACATTATTGGGTGGACCTACTTCTAACAAAGGACAAGATAGCTTCATACGTTCATACCAATAATTTATGATTGACTTTTCGGTCACCAACCTACCCTAATCCTATCCTGTCCTAACGGTATGTTCCACAACATCAGGCAACATAATAGCAACTCTAGTCTCAACGACAAGTAACAACAATCCCAACAACCCTTCAATACAACAATCTCAGCATCCATGGTGACAACGTTGTCAACTGGGGTCCCACAGGTTGGTCTATCCGGGAGCAGTTCACAGGGAGGGGTCTCTGGGGGGTGTTGTTGGTTCGGTCGACCTCAACCAAATGCCCAGTGGAAGAGCTCCATTTTGCAGGCCCCGCAGAACTGCTCGGGTAGAGCCTGATCTTTACAGGGAGCTCGCTCCACCAGGTTGGGGCCAGGAGAGAGAAAGCCCTGGCCCTGTGTGAGGTCAGACACACAGTTTTGGGGGGTCAGGGATCACCAGCCCATTGGGAACCCCGCATGGACATGCTGTATCCAGTACAGAGAAAAGGAACTACACCGTTGATTTCCGAACGTTACGCGTAAGAGAAAAGCGAAATCAGCAGGCCAAAATGAAGCAACAAACGCTGTCCTGTACTGATTGCCCAGAAATTATATGATTTACACACCAAACAAGACTTATCATTTATACACCAAACAAGACTTATCATCTTGGCCTGCTGATTTGGCTTTTCTCTTATGTGTATTCAGTACAGAAGCAGTTACCTCTCTGATGCCCGTGAAGTCAATTATGATGTCCCACTGCCCCGGGGCGGGGAGAAGCACATAGAGATATATTTATTTATTTTATCTATTTATTATTAGACTTTTATCTCGCCACTCCTGGCGTAGCTGGCTGGCTCACAGGGGCTTAACAACCAGTACGATCAATAAAAACCATTCCAATCAAGCATCTGTTACGGTAAATAGTATATACAGGGAGTGTTTTACAGATTCCACCTACAGGCCCTTCAGAAACATTCTCTCCCCCCACCCCCAGGTTCCCCAGAACCCCACACCCCTGTGTCTGGAGGAACCAAGTCATCTGGCAAGAATTATGTTTACATCTGCGTGAACCGAATTATCGCCGTTTTGATTTGAGCCCCATCTAATTCGGCTCCTAGGGCTGCCAGTCAACAATGCAATAGGAGCGAGAAACCTGGACGGAAGCCCAGAACGGAAAGCGACAAAGAGCTCTGGCAGTCACTTAATGAAGTTTAGCAGTTTGCAATTTTACTGTCTTACTGGGGCTTGCACATAAGAGAAAAATATATATATATATATATATATATATATCTCGGCCGGCTCCACGGTCCACAAAGGGACGCGGGAAGACAGAAAACAAACGAGGAGGAAGCTGGCTTGTCCAGCAACTCTGCTTTGTTAGGTGCTTATGACAAAGCGACACGCCTCTGAGATATGCAGAATGGGCAGACTGGAAACAAGAAATCTGGAGATGCAGACAAGGGACCTCCAGCAATGGTTAGATGCCCTGAATGAGGAAGGCCAGCAAGCCCATTGGCCCTCCAGCATTTCTTGGTTTTCCAGGCTAGGATGCTATAGGATGGCGATTTCAGTCTTCCGGCTACAATGGGCTACGGGATCCTGTAACCGGGATCCCCAGTGGTGCAGGAAGTGGAGCCGGATCCACGGGTTCTGGTTCCAACACATGTTTATATGCTCTAGAAAAAAACATGGGGACCCTTTTCTGCCCTGGAACTGCTGCTCCGGGTCTAGACGGGGGAAGATTTCCCCTGCTGGACCCGGTCTGCTCCAGATTACTGCCTCTACATACAATCCCACCTTCGTGAAAATAAATTTTAAAAATGCTCCAGTCAGTTCCGCACTACTGCAAAGGGCTGCGGAGCCAACTGGGGAAGTTCTTGACCTTTCCGGGATGCTTTAAGTGGGGGAGGAGCTGGGCCTTGCCTTTACATTTCTTCATTTACGTCACCCGACCCTCCTGCCCACGGAGAACCTAAACTGGCTTCCGCTGTTCTCCTCGCCTCCGTTTTATGCTCACAACAACCTTGTGAGGTAGGCGAGGCTCAAAGTTCATGCCTGGCCCCGGGCCACTCGGCTAGCTTCCAGGGCAAAGCGAGGGCGTGTGCCCGGGTCTCCCAGATCCTAAACCCCGCACCCAAACCACCACGTCACACTGGCTCACCTGCGATTTGTGAAAGAGAAAGCAAGTCAAATCCTTTGGCACAACTAGTTGCGGTTCATGTCGCCGAATTTATTCCTAAAGGAGCCTCAACTTCAAGTGTAAGGCGGCAAACTCGTAATTATTTTTACGAGACCCATAAATAACGGCTGACTGGTGAAAACACACAGAGGTACTTTTTATTGTCAGTTTACAAACTCTCCAAGGTGACTCTTCAAGCAAAGCTGTTCAGTGAACTGGAACTCTTTATATCCAATGCTCTGGTGAGAATAACTGCTAGATTTTTCTTTTTTGTGTGTGTGGTTAAAGCAGGCTCCCCACGAGGCCGAAATGACAAGGTTGACTGGCCATGTGTTTGACAAATTGGTGTCCTTTGAATAATCAAGGATATGCTGTAATTCTTGGGATTGCCTAACACAGTTGAATTGGGGGTCATGGGGGGCTACATGCGCAGAATCCTCCAGCCCCCCAGCCCCAACAAGACTGCATAACTCCAGTGCCTATCATGAAAGGGGCACAAGTACTTGGTATCTTGTACTCTTACATAATTTCAGTTGTTGCATTGTTATATCAGGAACTAGCCTGTAATATTCATTTGGCCACTGAGAAGGGCCGAGAAAGGCTGAAACACATATTGTCGGGGGTCAGCAATGGTCATTTTTTATTGTCACCGGAAAGATATGGGTATCTATCTATCTATCTATCTATCTATCTATCTATCTATCTATCTATCTATCTATCTATCTATCTATCTATCTATCTATCTATCTATCTATCTATCTATCTATCTATCTATCTACCTACCTACCTACCTATCTACCTATCTACCTATCTATCTCCCCTCCCCTTCTTTCTCCCCTTCTTTCTCAGCCTCTCTCTCTCCCCCTCTCCCCCTCTCCCTTCCTCCCTTCCTCCCTTCTTCCTTCCTTCCTTCCTTCCTTCCTTCCTTCCTTCCTTCCTTCCTTCCTTCCTTCCTTCCTTCCTTCCGAGGACTGGTCAGTTTCCTTCCTTCCTTCCTTCCTTCCTCCCTCCCTCCCTTCCGAGGACTGGTCAGTTTCCTTCCTTCCTTCCTTCCTTCCTTCCTTCCTTCCTTCCTTCCTTCCTTCCTTCCTTCCTTCCTTCCTTCCTTCTCTTTGATCTCTCCCTTTTTCCTTCCTTCCTTCCTTCCTTCCTTCCTTCCTTCCTTCCTTCCTTCCTTCCTTCCTTCCTTCCTTCCTTCCTTCCTTCCTCCTCCTCCTTCCTTCCTTCCTTCCTTCCTTCCTTCCTTCCTACCACTCATACATACATACATATGCCGCCTTCCCCATGGTGGTTTACATGAAACAGGAATGATACAGATAACAACAACGTACTGATAACAGTAAACAGTAAACAGCAAAGGGGGGGGGACAATAGACTACTAGAGAACATTAAATCAACTCCTACTGAGGCCCAGTCGGTTGGGCGTCTGCCTGTCTGAATCTTTTTTCCCAGCTTGCCGGCACAGCCTGTCTTGTTCTCCCGGATTACTCCATGCAGCCTGAGACAGGAGGCCTGGATACTCCACTGGGCTTTAGAACAATATAATCCATCTCTGTTTGGGGACTTGCCTCTTGAGCACAGGCCTGGCGAGAACATCCTTCCTTCACGCATACGTACGTGACTCTCCTTCTCCACCTCAAGTCCCCATTCCCCCCCCCTCACTGAAACGGCGCCCTGTGAAATCCTTAATTGTACGCACCTTGGCCAATCACCTCAAGCCAGCCAGCAGCATAAAAATAACAAAAATACCCAGAGGCCAAGCGGCGTTTTCCTTTTGCAAATCACCCGATACGACTTTACACGTTTCTTTATTTTGCTTTTCGTTCGGCGGGCACCGGTTTACCTTCCGTTACCCTTTTTAATGCCCTCTTCCATTATTTATTATGCCTATTTTAATATGTCTGCATTGCCTTTCTCCCCCAAAACAGGAGTCAAGGTGAGTCAGACGCTCGTAAAAGGCCAGCGAGACACCTGAAAATCCAGAGCGGCACCATGAAATAAGGCCAGGAGCAGGGAAACCAGCACTGGCAGTAGAGTCTCAACTGGAACTTAATCCACGTTTAGCATCCTGGTTCCCGGGGGAACCTCATTAATGCAAACCAGCTTTTCAAGTAAAAAGACGGTTTCTAGCTGGGATTCTCAGTATGAGAAAGGGGCAGGAGCAAAGAGGGTTCTGTTTATATCACGCTGGGATGCTGCAAAGCAGCTCTGGCCCGCCCTTGTTTTCATTCAGCCTCGTTTCCTGCCACCCGAATGCTTAAAATAATTGCAGATAAAAGCCTGGCCATCCCCGGGAGCTCCTGCAAAATCCTGGCTTAAGAGAATGAGCTGCGGTCTGGTTCAAATCTCAAATTCATTCGTCTTAGGCAAGACAATCTCTCTCAGCCCCACGGCGGGATAATACCGACCTACGTAGTCAGGGGATTGCTGTGATAATATTGGGTGGGGGCATTTTTAAACGCTGCAAAAGGGAGGAATGATACTGGCCCGCCTTATAGGGCTGTTGTCAGGATTGCTGTCCTAATATCGGTAAGGTGTTCTGAACCCGGAAAGAGTGGGGTCATCGTGGCGGCTACCTTATAGGGCAGTTGTAAATATTGCTGTAATACTGACATGAAGGGGGGAGCAATACTGGCCTACCTTATAGGGCTGTTAGGTCAAGACCAATGTGCTCAAGCAGATGAGGTATTTTGAACACTGAGCACTAGATTCATTCATTCATTCATTCATTCGATGTTTATACCGCCGTCCCATATGGCTACATACATAATTGTGCACACATCCTTAAAGCAGGAGGTGACAGAAACAGAAGCTATGGAGAGTTACTTTGCTTAAGCAGACAACTGGCAGAACAAAGACTTAGAATCATAGAATCCTAGAGTTGGAAGGGGCCACACAGGCCATCTAGTCCAACCCCCTGCTCAGCGCAGGATCATAGAATCATAGAATCCTAGAGTTGGAAGGGGCCACACAGGCCATCTAGTCCAACCCCCTGCTCAACGCAGGATCATAGAATCATAGAATCCTAGAGTTGGAAGGGGCCACACAGGCCATCTAGTCCAACCCCCTGCTCAACGCAGGATCATAGAATCAAGAGTTGGAAGGGGCCACACAGGCCATCTAGTCCAACCCCCTGCTCAACGCAGGATCATAGAATCCTAGAATCATAGAGTTGGAAGGGGCCATAGAGGCCATCTAGTCCAACCCCCTGCTCAACGCAGGATCAGCCCAAAGCATCCTAAAGCATCCAAGAAAAGTGTGTCTCCAACCTTTGCTTGAAGACTGCCAGTGAAGACTTGCATGAGGGGCTCTAAATTCAGGGGCTCCCCACTGAAACTTTGCCCTGTCAAGAGGGTTTGGGGCTTCCCGTTCTTCTCTAACACAAACCGTAAACACAGGGGGGTCCTTGACTGTTGGGGCCTTTGCAGGCTAGCGGCAAAACCTTGAACCTGATCCGGTCTCTCCTCTGGTTGGCAGAGCACTGACGTGATATGGGCGCTCCATTTAGTCCCAGGAAGGAGTCGTGCTGCTGCATTTTGACCCAGCTGGAGTTTCCGGATCAGCTTCCAGGGTAGCCCCGCATACAGCCAGTTACAGAAAACCAGTTTGTAGATGACTGTTGCGTGGATCACAGCCCGGCAGACGACTTTTGTGATCTGGGCTTCCATAAATAGGGAGGCATCCCTTGCCACGGGCCAACTGGGGGCCTGTGTCACGCCACGACTGAGACCACCCTGCGCCAATGTCCTCCAGAATTGGGAATCAGCCCTGCAACTGGACAAGTTCTGGGGCGGCCCGAATTCCCCATGGGGAAAAGGTCTAAGCGTCTGCATCCTTGGAAGCATGATTCCCCTCCATTGCAGTTTAAAATATTAAATAATGCAAATTGCATTCACTAATACTTGTTAGTGGTGACTTGCTAGGATGTGAAATACGAAAGTCAGAAACCGACGGACTGAAGACTCCCATGGGTAGAGGACTAGATCTTGAATCCATAGGGGGAGAAAAAAACATTGGGTCATTTTTTGCTAGATGCGCGTTACCGACAGCACGAAGTTTCGACAGAATTCTTTCGCGACATACATTTGGCCAAAGGAACCCGGTTTGCATACATTAGCTTTATGCTATTTAATGAGATTTAAATGAGGCGTGGAATCTAAAATACTGGGGAGAATCATATGCAAGGGGGGAAGTGAACAATGTAGATTTATTTAAGGGCTGCCTGAAGCTGCACGGCTCGGACGGCCTTCCCTTTCCCCCCCTTCTCAAAAAAGCCGCCGTTAACGTTTTCCTCCCTCCGTTATGGTAATGACGTTAATTTGTCCTGAGGGGCAATGCTGTGAAATTGCAAGGGGCACTGAACTCAAGCCGGGATGGCTCTTGGAGTCACACTTGGCGAGGGAACTGGAGACTACGAAGTGTGGGAGACTTGAGTCCTCTTCAGGCCAATGAGAAGCCTGACGCCTCCAGGGACAGCAATACGGAGACGCTTGCGGGAAATCGGGCTAGATTAGAAAAGAAGGAAAACTTCCGCAGGGCTCCAATTTTCATAGAACTGTAGAAGGGACCTCCAGGGTCGTCTAGTCCAGGGGGAGTCAACCTGTGGTCCTCCAGATGTCCATGGAACACATTTCCCATGAGCCTAACCCTAACCCTGCTGGCAGGGGCTCATGGGAAATGTACTCCATGGACATCTGGAGGACCACAGGTTGACTACCCCTGGTCTAGTCTAACCCACTGCTCAGTGCAGGACCTCAGTGCGCATCCCCCAACGACCTCAGTTCCACGCCCAAGTGATCCCCCCACCAAAAATCTCCAGAATCTAACCTAGCCTGGAGGAAATTCACCTCCCTTAAGAGTTGGCTACGTGACTTGGGTGTTCCACCTGGTTACGGAACACCGCCTGGGCGTTCCGCCTTACGCAATCACGACTTTAGTTTTCACTTTGTGAGCTTTCCCTCCGCTGTCTGCCAGAGACGACCTCCCTCTGACCCGATTCTCAGCCTCGGCCAGCTCTCTGCCCTCTGTTCAAAACAACTCCGCGGGTGGGGATGTCCAGCTTTGCTTTGGAGCCAAGAATGACGGATGAGGCCTGCTCTGCAAAGTGTCTTCTGGACAGGAGGAATTATGTTATACCTCTGCAGTTTTCTCACTTGGATGCTAAGTGGGTCACGACAAAGTCATTTTCTTCCCGGATACCCAGAGAGAGAAAGAGAGAGAGAGTGTAGATCAGAGCCTTCCTGTATACCAAGACAGAGAGAGAGAGAGCCTGACTTTCATACTGAGTTGCTAGAATTTGCAGAGCAACAGATACCCTGCAAATAAAGGAGAATTGAGGTTAACACTACCTTGACGTCCCTTTCTGCAGAGTGAAACAAATGGCAAATTCAGATGCTCCTTGGAAAACAAAGATTTGCTTCTGTTTTTGCCCTGTACTTATGTGGCAGGCAAGTGCTCTTGGAACGGACAGGCTGAAAGACCTGGGCAACCAAAGCGAAGTCTAACGAACCGCAAAGGAAGAAATCTCCAGTTTGCTTTTGCTGGAGACAGACAAAGGAGATTCTAAAGAACGCAAAACGTGGCGAACATGAAATGTATTTATGCAAATACGTCCCACGTGTTAGTAAACTACTAGAAGGCCTCTGGCCAAGGAGCAGTCAGCTTGAACAACAGGTACCACAATCAACTGCTCCCTTGTGATCTTTGCCTGGTGCCTTCACTTCTTGATTTGCTCGTTTAAAGGTAAAGGTCAAGGTATCCCCTGTGCAAGCACCTGGTCATGTCTGACCCTTGGGGTGACGCCCTCCAGCGTTTTCATGGCAGACTCAATACGGGGTGGTTTGCCAGTGCCTTCCCCAGTCATTACCCTTTTAGCCCCCAGCAAGCTGGGTATTCATTTTGTCGGCCTCAGAAGGAAGGAAGGCTGAGTCAACCTTGAGCCGGCTGCTGGGATCGAACTCCCAGCCTCATGGGCAGAGCTTTCAGACGGCTGCCTTACCACTCTGCGCCACAAGAGGCTCTTTTTGCTCGTTTACTGAAACCTATTTTCACTGTCAATTTGTAACTTTTCAAGTTTTCATCTTGCCTCCCGGGCAGGATCACGGCTAGGATTGGAATAATTCTGACGTTATATAAATGTCAAGCATTGCTGTTGGCTGCTTTTGCTGACTGGGTTTCTTTTCGACCATTAGCTCCTTTGAGCAAAACCGATTTCGGACGAACGAGATACAATCCCTTCTGTTCAACGACAATACAGCTGATCTTGCGTCGTTCATTTTCTTCCCGGCATCTCTGCGCTTGTTGCTGGTTTTCGGATGTAATCTGGGCTGCATTCAGCTTGGCTGCTGGTTGCGATGGCTCCTCTCTCATTTTAGGTAAGCTCTTAAAATGGAATGCCAGGGCAGAGGTGCATTTAAATAAATTAAGGCCCTCATCGAAGCTTATAGCCGAGACCAGCGTGAATTTACACTTTGCTGTGACAACTGCGGAGGTGCTATGATCTGCAATATTCCTTGAGGTCTCTCTCAAAAGAATTAAAAAGTCTTGTCCATGAAGATCATACAAACTGATAAACGTACAGCGCAGTCATACAAATGCTGTTGTAACGTATCGAATATCTGTTGTTATGCTACTCTCACTTTGGGTATAACTCTTTTTTTGATCAGAGCTAGCCTCTCCACCCCTTTTTGGCTAAATTTCGCCAAGTTTGAAGTCAGAGGTCTTCTGTAAAACTGCCAAAAGCCTTCCGCAGTCTTGGAGGGGAAATACCTTGTAGCTGTTTACAAGAGGAGATGTGAATCCCTTGGACAACGCATTTTTCATTTTACAGTGAAATGCACAACGAAATTATTAGATGGGTTTCCAGGGCAGTCAAACACAATCAAGCTAAATTATCTCCTCTCCTCTCCGCCATCAGACGACATTCCAGGTAGCTGGATTATTTGCTTGGGTTTTGTAAGATCACGGCAATTAGTTTAGGACGGACGAAAATTTTACAATCTGGATTCTTTATTCTCTTAGGTAAACTTTTAGTCATTTTAAAATGCTCCGGATGCACACGCTTTGCAATTTGGACCGTCTGATTTAGACCTTGAACCGAGACTGTTGTTGTGATTTGTTTTGGGGCTGCTTGAGGACCGTGATGAATGGCTGGCCGACAAGCCAGGAACACCATCCGTTCTCCGCTTTTTCTTCCCGATCTCGCCATGCACGCACCGTAAATCCTCCATGTCGTGGATTTAGCAGACCAGAAAGTTAATAGCTTGTGCACGGCCTGTTCTTCATGACAGGTCTTCTGGGCAGGCTCCTCCTTGGCTGGAAATCGTGTAGAGAAACACACAGGGCCACACGCCTGACATCTGCAGCACCAGCAGCTCTGCCAATAACCTGGCGGTCTTCTCATTTGTAGAGTGCATGAATGGCTAATGGTTCTCTCCAAAAATGGAGGACTTAGCCATGCCAATCCATCAACTGACTAGAACAGTGGTTCTCGACATGGGGGTTGCACGCTTGCAAAAGCCTCACGGGCAAGGATGTCAAAAGACTGTTCTTAAATAATTGAGCTGGAACGGGAGCCACAAAATAATCTCTTTTCATCTCATGAGCATAATATAAAACGTCCTTGCAGCTTCATCACAGGTTTCCCACCAAACTCATTCTACCTACCCCAGTTTCCTCCCGTGCAACGCCGGTGAATACCATGGGGCTGGCTTGGGGCATATTATCATTGATGGCTTCAGAAAAGCGGCTAGGCTAGTCTTCCAGACACCATTTGGATCCATCAGTCACTTTGGGCAAGCATAAATCTGCTCTCTTGCTTATTCAGGGGTTACTGACTTGAGCGTTCAGGGCACAATGGTCCAACCATGGAAATCTCATTGATGGAACCGGACCGATATTTATCCCCGCTCCAAAGATTAAATCCGGGGTGTGGCCTGCTTCATGTGCAGACCAGTCACAAACTGGGAAAGTCTCAATGTGGCCATGGCTGATACCAGGTCTGAGTTCTGCATGGTGGGGGTCTCTTTTGCGTGGACCTCAAAGCCCCCCAGAATCATCAGTCTGGGAATTGCAAGGCCCACCCAGCCACTTGCTCCGGAAAGGTTTCGGTTTTGACCTTTAGGGCTTGGGTCTTACCTATCTGAGGGACCACTTATCTGCTTATGCCCCCTGCAGGGCTCTTTGCCCTGCGGGTAGGAATTTGTTGGTTGCCCCCGGCCCCCGGGAAATCCGCCTTTTCAGCCCTACCCCTAGCCTGTTGGAATGAGCTCCCAGAAGAGCTAAGGGCCTGATGGAAGTCTTCCGCCAGGCATTTCGTTGAGGCCGGGGCGAGGATTGACTGGCGTTACGATCTGGGGGTCCTGCCATCCCATACCGAATGTGTGAGATCAAGATCAGTAATCATTCGATTAAGATCTTGACTTGGTCCTCGGCTGGGCCCAGCTGAGCGGGATCGGGAGAGACTGTTTTGCACCGCCATCTTTATGACTGCTGTTTTTATGACGAATGTATTACTTTTTAACGGGATTTTATGGGTCATGCTGTTTTAAGGTTTTATTTTGTAAGCCGCCTCGAGGCGACCTTGTCAAAACAGGTGGGGTATAAATTCAAAAATAAAATCCAGCAGAGCTTCTGCCAGGTGCTTTAGGCAGATGATACACCAGACAGATTGCTTTAGGATGCTTAGGGCTGATCCTGCGTTGAGCAGGGGGTTGGACTAGATGGCCTGTATGGCCCCTTCCAACTCTAGGATTCTATGATTCTATGATCCTGCGTTGAGCAGGGGGTTGGACTAGATGGCCTGTATGGCCGCTTCCAACTCTATGATTCTATGATCCTGCGTTGAGCAGGGGGTTGGACTAGATGGCCTGTATGGCCCTTCCAACTCTATGATTCTATGATTCTATGATCCTGCGTTGAGCAGGGGGTTGGACTAGATGGCCTGTATGGCCGCTTCCAACTCTATGATTCTATGATCCTGCGTTGAGCAGGGGGTTGGACTAGATGGCCTGTATGGCCCTTCCAACTCTATGATTCTATGATTCTATGATCCTGCATTGAGCAGGGGGTTGGACTAGATGGCCGGTATGGCCTTTCCAACTCTATGATTCTATGATCCTGCGTTGAGCAGGGGGTTGGACTAGATGGCCTGTATGGCCGCTTCCAACTCTATGATTCTATGATTCTATGATCCTGCATTGAGCAGGGGGTTGGACTAGATGGCCTGTATGGCCCTTCCAACTCTATGATTCTATGATTCTATGATCCTGCATTGAGCAGGGGGTTGGACTAGATGGCCTGTATGGCCCCTTCCAACTCTATGATTCTATGATTCTATGATCCTGCGTTGAGCAGGGGGTTGGACTAGATGGCCTGTATGGCCCTTCCAACTCTATGATTCTATGATTCTATGATCCTGCGTTGAGCAGGGGGTTGGACTAGATGGCCTGTATGGCCCCTTCCAACTCTATGATTCTGTGATTCTATGAAACTCTCCACCGTGCCCCACACATTCAACTACCCGAAATCCTTGGGGTGGGAAGTGTCCTGAAGGAGAAAAGCTTTTGAAGAACTATTTTTTCCATCTCCAACGCATCCCCAGCGCTTTGAGTTACCTTGTTTCCAATGGCCTTTTTGGGAGGAAAGTTGAAACTTCTCACTTGATGGTATTTCGACTGTAATTTCTGGTGCAGGCTTCTGAACTCCGTGTACCTCCGATAAATGTTCCACTCGTCGTCTTTTATCCTGATGTATACCTGTTGGGTGGGAAACGCGCACATTTTAATGAAGGGCCTGGCAATCTAAATATGTCAGCTTTTTGTCACGGCTGACATCTGACGGGGAAGCGGCAGGTTGAAACAACGGGCGGGGATATCTTTTCTAAACCTGACTAATCAGCTAATGACATGATTAGAATGTTTCTCATCAGCTTGAAAGGGAAGCTGATTAACTGGGCAGCCCAGGTTAATTAAGATAAATAGTTTTAAAACTTCCACACGGCATATGCCATTCGAGCAAGAAGCAATACCTCGTTGTCTCTTGCACCGGAGGGGACCGCCTTAGAGACAAAGCGTCTTTCCTCTTTCCTCTGTTTTACTCACATGCAAATCTACGCAGACTCAATCAATTAATTAACATGTCTTATAAGATCCGTTAATTAATTCTGCAGGGGGGGTTGGACTAGATGACCCTCGAGGTCCCTTCCAACTCTATGACTCTATCATCAATCAATTATGCTTCTTCCAGCAGGTGACAGCCTTAATTATTTTTCGGCGCAGGGGACCCAACGGCCCACGCTGCGCTGCATCCCCTCAATCGGAGGGAGCGCTCTGGCTTCTCAGAAGGTCCGTGCCATTTTTGATTTCATTTACTCAAAGCGAACGGCGTATTTCTTAGGACACCCTCGATTTTGCTGATTGATATACACTGACAAAATATATTAGATCCTAAGTGAGCAACAACAAGAATTAGCGACAGGGCCGATCGCATCGGGAATGTTTCTAATCTGTCTCAGACTGTCTGAGAGACGCTTTTTGCGTGGCAAAGACCGAAGCGATTTTATCAGGATATATTCTGAGCACTCCCAACCACCCTTGCCAGCTGGAGATTCCCCCAGTGCTGCAGTGCAGCTGTTGTTACAAATTCTGTGCAGTTCTTATTTTGCAGCAAGGATCTGATACAGAATCTCTCGGCGTTGGAGTTCTGACGGGGGAAGGAAGAGGTCCTATAACAAAAACTGCACGTAGCTTTTGGGGGCGCGAAGAATTACAGAGGATCCCCCCCTAAAGAATTCTCTCCCTCCAGGATTAGGTTCTCAGACGTTGAAGCAAACAATCCTCCCCTCCCCTCCCCTCCCCTCCCCTCCCGTCCCGTCCCGTCCCGTCCCGTCCCGTCCCCTCCCGTCCCCTCCCCTCCCCTCCCCTCCCCTCTTTCTTTAACCAGCTCTCAGCTCTTCTCCTGAAGGAAGCTCGGGCAGGATAATTTGGAAGGTCCTTCAGGGGGGGGGGTGTTAATTTCTGAAAGCATCTATTTTTTTCCCCACACACACCATGTAGAAAAAGGAGAAGGTACGTCTTTTCTGTGGACGGCCTGGTTGAGACGCTACCCCATGAACAGATTAGGAGGAGGGCTGCAAGAGGCACTCAGGTGAACCGTAATAAGCACCTCTCTTTGCATTTCGGCGGCCTTTGCCAGGGGCAACGGGACGTTACTTTGGGGGTCAGAGAACGGATCGTGGAGAGTCAGCACTTTTACCGGGCCTAGACTCAATTCCCCAGTGACAAAACGAAACTTCCCTGCTTCCCACATTAGTCCCGTGATGTCCGTGAGGGGTAGGGGACCCTAGGGAAAGTCATGAGTAGGGTTTGCAGCCAAAAGGGGCAACAGGTGGAAATCCCCGATTTCATGTGGCTCCAATGCATAAAGTTTGTGTCTAACGAACTCCCGTATCCCCCGAATTAAACTAGCGGCCGCAGGTTGGGGATTACTTGCCTCACTTGCATGGGGTAAATCACCCAAATCTCTCAATCTCTCAGACTTCTACTGACTTTCAAGAGGCAGAGCACGATTGGAAGACCTGGAGATCAAGCATCCAGTGAGTTGCTTCATCTCTCCCCCTCCGCATTCATTAAACCAATGCTGCCCATTGCTAACTAAACAACTCCACAGCATTTTTAAGATCTTTTTTGAGAAACATCATGCGGACAATGTGGGCAAAACAGGTGAGGGACAAACCCCGTGTGGAATTTGCAAGAAGGGTCGGTGAGACATTTCAGGAGTCTTTTAAGCATCTTCTCTTTTATTGATTTGGCAATTACCACGAACTGTCTTTTTGTGTTCCTCGAGGCCTGAATCAGAATGAAATTTGTACCACCTAGTTATAGGTATTCTATTAGCTTAGTAAAGCTAGGGAGATTGTAACAACAGTTATAAACGCAGCCTTGGGCTGTATCAACAGAGGCATCCAATCAAAACTGCTAGGTGCCATAGCCCCGCTTATGCCACATTGGTCAGACCACCCCTGGAGTACCATGGGCAGTTCTGGAGGCCTCCCTTCAAAAGGGATGTGGACACAATTGGGAGGGCGCAGAGGAGAGTGATGAGGATGAACTGGGGCCAAGGGACCAAGCCCTGTGAGGACAGGCTAAGAGACTTGGGAATGCTCAGCCTGGAGAAGAGGAGGTTGAGAAGGGGACATGATTTGGTCCTGGCCCCAATCGGGAGAGCTGAAAGCCCTGATGGAGCTCACACGGTTCCACAGGACCTGAAAGACAGAACTCTTCTGCCAGGTCTTTCTTTCTTTCTTTCTTTCTTTCTTTCTTTCTTTCTTTCTTTCTTTCTTTCTTTCTTTCTTTCTTTCTTTCTTTCTTTCTTCCTTTCTTCCTTTCTTTCTTCCTTTCTTTCTTCCTTTCTTCCTTCCTTTCTTCCTTTCCTTCCTTCCTTCCTTCCTTCCTTCCTTCCTTCCTTCCTTCCTTCTTTCCTTCCTTCCTTCCTTCCTTCCTTCCTTCCTTCACTTATTTACTCATATATTGCCCTCCGTGAAGGCTCAGGGCAGTTTACAGGAAACGGGAGAAGATACAGATAACAGCAATAACATGATAACAACAATAACATTACATGATAACAACAATAACAGTAGAGAATGACGGAACTGCAAAAAGAGCCTCAGCTCAACTCTTACTGGGACCCAGTGGGTTAGGCAGATTGGTAGCAGTCGTAGTAGGATGGGGGGGGGCGCTTGGGGGCCAATTGGAAGCGATGGTCCGGTTTGACCTCAACCCAATGCCTGGTGGAGGGGCTCCCTTTTGCAGGCCCTGCGGAACTGCCTCAGTTCTCTCAGGGCCCCGATCTCCTCTGGGAGCTAGGCCTCTCCTTGGACCTAAGCCAGGTCTATATGACTCTTTTATAAAATTGGAAATACGGGCAGGGGGCTTTTTTTTTCCTTTTTTTTTTACCTTGCTCATGCCACTTCCTGTTGAGATAATATTACTTTATTAACAACTTCCTGCAAAGCAGCACAATGTCACCTGCTCCTTCAAACTCCTTCGGTAAAAAAAAATCAGCAATATGAGGTCGCACCGGTAATCTTCCAGATCAGGCCTTCAAAAAGGCCATTTACTTGTTTACAAAAAGGATGCAAAACCTTCAAGCAACGTGCATGGGAAATATTCCTGCCATCTTTCTTTATTTTTAATTGCTGTGTGTCGGGATCCTTAATTACTTAACAACAGGTTACAGCTTCATCTGTAACACTGAGCTACATGATTCATCAACACTGTGATTTTCTCCGCGGCGGAGTTCAGTGGAGAGAAAGGGGATTTGTCTTTTCTTTATTCCTCTCCCCCCCCCTCCCACCCGCCTTCCACTGAGTTGAGAAGGGAAGGGGGACGGTATCGCATCTACTGCGGTCCCAAGGGGAAATATAGGCGAAATAATTCCACAAGGGGTACTCTTAAGAAAGCCAGGGACAGGCCCGATGGGAGCAAAACCTACAATGATTTCCGGGTTTCGGCTCCCCGCCTTCATTAGCAACGCAGCTTTCAATCTAAGCAGTAGGAGCTAAAATGATAGGGCTAAACGCTGGGGATATTTCTCAGGAAGGTGACAGTGGCAGGGGTTTTCTAAGTGCAAATGAGGATTTCGGGGGGGGGGAATTAATTAAAAGTGCGGTGTTTATGCGCCGTCTCCCGTGTCAGGGCCAGGAGCCGTTAGACTGCCGTAGCCTGCACGTTCCGCAGGTTAATTGGAAAGAGATCAGGGAACGACCGATGCGTGCCGTGTCGGGCGGTGACCTTGTAGCATCGCGGCAAAGAATTCTGAGCAAGGCTCTCAGCAAATGGTCTGAACCGGTAAGAGGCACGCTCGCCATGGAGTCGCAAAAGCCAAGTGCATTGTGGGAAGCAAATGTTTTGCCATGTCAAAAGCAGCATCCTCATGGCTGACCCCAAATACCCGAGAAGCTTGGCCAGCTTGGTGTAGGGGTTAGGAGTGCGGCCTTCTAATGTGGCAGGCCGGGTTGGATTCCCCGCTCCTCCTCCACGTGCAGCCAAGCTGGGTGACCTTGGTCTCGCCACAGCACTGAGAAAGCTGTTCTGATTGAGCAGGAATCTCAGGACTCTCTCAGCCTCACCCACCTCACAGGGTGTCTGTTGTGGGGAGAGGAAAGGGAAGGAGATTGTAAGCCGCTTTGAGCCTCCTTCGGGTAAAGAAAAGCAGCATATAAGAACCAACTCTCCTTCTTCTTCAGTAATCTCAGGGCTCTCTCAGCCTCCCCTCCCTCACAGGGTGTCTGTGGTGGGGAGAGGAAAGGGAAGGTGATTGTAAGCCGCTTTGAAACTCCTTCAGGGGGAGAAAAGCGGCATATAAGAACCAACTCTTCTTCTTCTTCTCCTTGCTGCCAGGGGCCCTCTACAGCAGTGACCTACCAGGGAATTCCGCTGTGGGTTCAACAGACAGCGAACCCTGCCCTACTACTTCCTCAGAACCGCTGTGCAAAGTCTGTCTCAGGCCTGGGCTTCCTGATTTCTCTTAAGGTGGCTTATGAGGTCCTTCACAGCCACGTCTCCATCAGACAGGCTGATACCTTTGCGTCTTCAAGACTGCTTTGACTTAACACGGCCCACCAGCATCTGCAGCCAGCCACCTGCCTTGGAGAGAAGCAAGGAGCAGAGTCCTGGCTATCTGTGCATTCAGACATGATCTTCTCAGCAGGTTTACGAATTTGCAGCCCCCCCTGGCACCAGAGCCAGTTTAGGGACTTGCAGGGCCCTGGCAGAATATAACTGTGGCAGAAGCAGCCAGGCTGGGGGTGGAAGGGCCACCAAAGTGCTCTTAAAGAGGGAGAAGGGGGGCGACAACGACAGACAGACAGTATGTTTATTCGGTCGATTGACCCATATAAAGGGGGGAGAAGGGGGGAAGAGAGAGAGGTTACAGCCCTGATCCATGGGGGGAAGCTGTCTTGTGGGGCCCGTAGAATGTGCTGTTATGGATCAGCCAGCCTGCCTCTCAGCCACAGCAAAGCTCTTGAAATTTTCTTTTCGCCTATGACCAGATGTGCTGGCATCCAGAATTGATGTCCTTACTCTGCATTCAAGTGGCATACATCACTGTCCCCACCCTTCAGATTTGGGAAGTTAAAAACTGAACCCCTCTTTGAACACAAGCATACTGAAGGCGTATTTAAGTTGTATGAGATCTATTCAGCTTCCCCCAACCCTTCCAAAAAAGATACACGATACAAAGCAAATAGACTGTAAAACATACCAACATTAGAAACTGGGGCTTTTAGATAGCATTAACCTACAAACGTGAAATGCAGTGATGCAGAAATCAAATCTCTAGAAATCTGCACATGGTGGTTCTAACCGAACTGGAACAAAACGTAGAATTGGCAAGAATGTACAAACCAGTTATAGTATTTTAGCCTCAATTAAGCTGGCAAAAACTGGACAAAGAAGCAAAATCGGTAAGACAGTAGAGTCACTCAGGGTATGAAGACGCTTAATTTTTTGATCAAAAAGACCAAATAATAAATTCTCAACTGCAGTTGGGGAAGAAATGTAGCCCAAAGGGAAGAAAAATAGCATGCAAAACAGGATTCTGGGCCACGGATTGCACAGTCACAGGCCAGCCATGGAGAAAGAGCTTCCAAGATTAGTAGAACTTTCCAGAGCTTGATAGTATTCCCTCTCCCCTCTGTCTCTAGTAATCCCTTTCCCACCCAAAGGGCCATGTGACTAAGGCAGAGTTAGGACTCTCCCTTCAGTTCTCCCTTCGCAGCCATAAGGAGCTGCAGAGAGGTAATGGCAGAGCAGCTGATAGCAAGAAAAGGAGGGAACAATGAGTGTCTGCACAGAAGACCGCTCGATGAACAATGGTGGATGGGGTAAGATTTCCCCCCCAAATTCCCGTAGTTCATCCACTGCTGTCCTTGAAGTATGAGCAGGTGGCATGATTGTGATGGGGAAAAAATTATCCGGGGCAACTTTTCTGGCCTTTTTTTTCTCACCAGTGCAGATTTCAATTTTCTTAAAACTTTCTTTATAATAAACCCCCATGATTGTACTGTGTCCTTTGAGAAAATTGTTACGTTTGGAATAAACCCATGCTTGTATGAACTGGAATAGTTTTTGACGTACTCCCACAATTTTACATATATGAATATTTATTTCCCTCTTACTTCACAGGAGACTTCAGAAGTTTGCATTTTCTACTAGAGCAGCAGTTCTAGCCAGTTATTAATAACCCACATATGAAAAGGCCAGCACTCAAAGTACAAATTATGCTTTCTCCAGGTTGGGGTGTAATGGTAATAACCTAATGACATTTCATTTGTCAATAACGGTATTGAATTTCAAAGCGCGACAAAGCAGCCTATATTGGAGAGCTTTCTCCAAGTCTTAAAGACACGCCAATTAAAAATAAATAGATCTTAAAATCTGGTCCGATGCAGCCAGCAGGAGGGGGAAATTAAGAGCAATTAAGAGCTCTCTGGTAGTTAAATCAATCAAAATTAAAAACCCTCCGTTCGTTTTGCGGATTTAGAAGTGTTCCTATCTTTGGCTTCTCTATGAATCTGGCTCAATGGTTTTAAACAATTCGGCAAATGAAGCCGGTGGTAAATCATAACCCTGTCGCTGGTGGAAAAGTCAGAGCAAGACTGATCAAACATGGCATACAGCCTATATTACAGTCTATTTCATTGCAGTTTTGTGTGGCCCAGGAACTTTTACGTCATAGCCCCAGAGAACTGGATTCTGATCATGAGATAGCTCACTGCTACTTACTTAGCAGACATAATTACCTAGATATGCTGTGAGTTACATGCTTGTATGGATATATGTTCAGATGATGTACTTTTGTCACTTGCTTATAGGAATATATATTCAGTTTGTGGCAATCCTTGACAAGGTGAGTCCTACCATCTGAGATCTAGATCCTTGCCCTTCTTGGCTGATAGAAGCCACCAGGTGAGGGGGTGGGTGGGTGGGTGGGCAGGCTGACTGAGTGGGTAAAGATGAGGTGAATGGTTACTTGAAGGTGGGATTCATATGACCCATGCTCAAGGAGGATATTCACAAGTTGGAACATGTTCAGAGAGGGGCAACTGGGGTTGGAATCCATGCCATATGAGGAGAGATTGAGAGAACTTTGGGCTGATCCTGCATAGAGCAGGGGGTTGGACTAGATGGCCTGTATGGCCCCTTCCAACTCTATGATTCTATCATTCTATGATTCTATGACTAGATGGCCTGTATGGCCCCTTCCAACTCTATGATTCTATCATTCTATGATTCTATGACTAGATGGCCTGCATGGCCCCTTCCAACTCTATGATTCTATCATTCTATGATTCTATGACTAGATGGCCTGCATGGCCCCTTCCAACTCTATGATTCTATGATTCTGTGAACTGGATACGTAGCTTGAAGGGCAAGGGGTGACAGGATCACTGTGTTGAACTATGCAAAAAGGCAGACATGAACACCAGCAGACTGCCTCATAATCTTCTCTGGCAAGAACGACCAAGTGAAGACCCAACAACCAGCGCCAAAGGAAACATGGCTGAAACAGACCGAGGAAGGCCTTAGAAGCCAGCCATTCACGATCCACGTGGCCAAAACTGCTGCCACCAATCGTCAAGAGTGGAAACAAATTATAAACAAGACAACAAATCCAGCGGCCCCTACAGCTGCTCAGAGGACAACCTGCTCCGCCAATCGCCAGCTAAAGGACAAAAAGGAAGACGTTTCCCGGGTCATCTCTCCTCCCTTTTTGGAAGATGGGATTATAACATTTGCTCTCCCTCCAGTCTTCTGGCCGTCTTCTGCCATTAGAGTCGACACATCACGAACGCAGTTATGCTCACGGCAATACTGTCTCTGCAAACATTTTGAGGCTCCAAGCACCACTTTGACTGCTGGTGACTATCTCCATCTAGAGGCTAGAAACGAGCGGAACTTTCAAAAATATTTCTAGACTTCAAATTTGGCTGGAGGGCACCTAACCCAGCCAGATCTGCAGGGGTTGCACAGTTCCAACCGGAAGGGGACGTGCATTCTGAATTCGTAGGAAGAAGATGTACAGTTCAGATTCCTCCTTTTCTTCTCTTTACAGCAGAGGGTCCAGGGACTGGCATGACAGTCCTCATCCCCAACAGCACACATGCTAAAAGTGGCATGTACGCCAAGATAAATATTTTTGGGCCCATCTATTGTGTTTCCCATCTCTTAAAGCATGGGTCCCCAATGGGCACCACTGCACCTGTCCAATAACTTTTGTGGACCCCAGCGATTTTAGAAAGTAGATAGGGCCAGGTGGGGTTCCTGACTAGCCTGATTTCTGGGCCAATTATCACTGATCCAGAAGCAGCTGCCCCCAAACTGTAGGTTATATTCTTTCACCATCTTTTTAAATTATTTGCCTCCCTCCCCTGTGCAGTTGGGCTCTTATGTGTAGGTTTCCTATGGTAACCATTTTGCAACCCTTTTGCATTTGTGCCCACCAGGCTGTGCCTGTCTTAACGAACAATTCCCCGAGAAACATATCGACTTCAAAAACGAATTCCATTCTCTTGGGAAGACTCTAGGGAGCAATTTGGACCGAATGCAGCTCCTCCAGTTCCCGCGTATTTTCAGCTCCGCGAGTACTCCAGTTATGTAACTCAGGGGTGAAAATACGCAGAATACTTCCCCATTCGTTTTTGAATTTCTAATCAGATGCATTGGTCGTGAGCTATTTATATAATTGTTCTCTGAGGCAAAGAAATTAATTTTGGCTGGGGGGGGAAATGAAGCGCTTAAGTCCCCCGCAGGACGGCACAAGAATGACCATAACCATGTAGCAAATCTGAATATCCTAAGAACTACGAAGATTGGACAGAAACTCATGCGGTTTTCAAAAGCCCACTTGGCCTTTTCAAAAAGTCCCTTGGCAGAGTACTAGCGTGTAATAAATGGCACAATTTACTTATCAGAATCTCTTTCTAAACACACACACGGGGCCACAATTGGAGTACATCTATCAGAAGCCAGATAAAGTCGCTTGAAAAGGTTTAAAAAGAACAAAATCAGATTGTGTTCAAGTATTTATATACCACTTCCCCAGCTTTCAAGAGGGTCACAAAAAACATTACAACAATATCTATGACGTTTTTATCCCACCGAGAATAGCTCAAGGTGATAATCCACTGTACAACCCTGTGAGGTAGGCGAGGTGGACAAAATCCAGAATCACCTAGTGATCTTGGTGGATGAGGATTTACACAACCCCCTCCCCCTTAAACTAATATTCTACACCATATTGATTCTACACCAGCTTGGTGAAGAGAGCCAGCTTGGTGTGGTAGTGGGGAGTGCCGACTTTTAATCTGGCAAGCCGGGTTTGATTCTGCACTCCCCCACATGCAGCCAGCTGGGTGACCTTGGGCTCCTCACGGCACTGAGAAAACTGCTGTGACCGAGCAGGAATATCAGGGCTCTCTCAGCCTCACCCACCTCACAGGGTGTCTGTTGTGGGGAGAGGAAAGGGAAGGTGAATGTAAGCCGCTTTGTGCCTCCTTCAGGTAGGGAAAAGCGGCACCTAAGAACCAACTCTTCTTCTTCTTCAGTAATATCAGGGCTCTCTCAGCCTCACCCACCTCACAGGGTGTCTGTTGTGGGGAGAAGAAAGGGAAGGAGATTGTAAACCGCTTTGAGCCTCCTTCGGGTAGAGAAAAGCGGCATATAAGAACCAACTCTTCTTCTTCTTCTTCAGTAATATCAGGGCTCTCTCAGCCTCCCCTCCCTCACAGGGTGTCTGTTGTGGGGAGAGGAAAGGGAAGGAGATTGTAAACCGCTTTGAGACTCCTTCGGGTAGAGAAAAGCAGCATATAAGAACCAACTCTTCTTCTTCTTCAATCCAGACGCAGAAAAGTAAAATCTTCTAAAGGTGTCAGCCACACAAACCTAACAGCAGAGCCATGGAAGGCCAAAGGGACCATGGGAAGCAACCATTCCCCTACAGTTTAGTCAGCATCACAATGAGCCACCCTTCACATACACAATAACTGAGGACAAAGCCTGCTGCATTCAGGAATACAACGGGCACTAGATTGGGGGGGGGGGGAGGGTGGAAGAACTCTGTGGACGTCCTCTCCCTCTGCCAAGGCTGCGGCCAGGTGGCTCGGTCGTCTAGGGGCGAGGCGCCCTCCTGGGGAGCCCCAAAGCCCAGGGACTGGAGGCCCCCAGGCAGGGAACTCACCGGCAGGGGCAGCTCTCATGCGGCAGGGGTCTGCAGCCTCTAAGGGAAGTAGAAGGAACCTTTTGGAGCAGAGAGGGAGGGGAGATTGCGAAGATGACGAGGGAGATGGCTGCCCCCATATCTGCTCTTTTTTCCTTCCAGCGTCCTTGAAGCCCCTCTTGTGTATCCTTAGCAAAATTGCTAATGACCCAGGATAGCCAGATCACTGGGAACGCTGCCCTTCCCTATGGCTCCTTTGCTGGGTACTCTCTGCGTGGGAAATCTTGACGCTGCCTATGATTATGATTCTTTAGAAGGCCAGATCCTGAAGATGAAACTCAAATCCTTTGGCCACCTCATGAGAAGGAAGGACTCCCTGGAGAAGAGCCTGATGCTGGGAGCGATCGAGGGCAAAAGAAGAAGGGGGAGACAGAGAATTTGGTGGCTGGATGGAGTCACTGAAGCAGTCGGGGCAAACTTAAATGGACTCCGGGGAATGGTAGAGGACAGGAAGGCTTGGAAGATCATTGTCCAGGGGGCCGCGATGGGTCGGACACGACTTCGCACCTAACAACAACAACAATGATTATGAGCTGCAAGATCCAGCCTTCCTGAGTCGCACCGGGAGGGTCTTGGCCTCATCAAAAGTGTCACCCCGCTTGCTCTGAAGGAATTTCTTACAGCAGCAGCAGGCTGAAAGGCCCCCTTCCCCAGTTCGCCAAGCAGCGGGGAGAGAAGAATCTTGGCCGCCTTTCTTGGCATGCAGTGGAAGCCAGCACGAACTGCACCGCTGAAGAGACACCAGGATGGGCAGCTGCCGTGCCTGGGACCTTTTGGGGAGCGCTCTGACATGCTGTCAATCTCTGTTCTTCCCTTCGCTTAAATATGTCCTTCTCACCCTCTCTTTTTGCAGGAGGAGGGCTGTGGAAAGTTTGTTCAGTGCAGAGTGAGGCAGGGAACGAAGCAGGGCTTGCCCCCCCGCCCCCTAAGCTGGAAGGGGAGGCACCGTGTGCGGAGAGAATAGGGGGCATAACCGATTTCAGGATACCTTCCTTCACGGACTGAGAATAGCCGTTCCCTTGACAAGTCATTTGGAGAAGAAAGCAATTAGGCATGCTGAAGTTCACAGCACGCCCCGCATAAATTAAAAACAAAATCGATCTGATGTGCGCGGTGGCTGCAGTAAATAAACCACGATTATCTCTCTCTCTCACACACACACACGGAATATTTATGGGTATTCTTTGGGGGCGATTTCTACCTTCCGATGTTATTTTCTCCCCTGTACCATGCGAAGTGATTCCGTCGCGGAGAACGAACCCGAGAGTCGATTCACGTTACGTGAACTAGAATAATGGCAGAGTGAATTAGGTGACATTATGTACCCGTTTAAAAAGGGAGAAGAATCCATCTAAGGCAAAAATCCGACTTTGAAAGGCCCACTGAAGATAGAGCGATTTAAAGCCGTCCTGAACGGCAGCAGAGAAGTGGAAGGCAATTTGCAAACCAATTTTCATACTAAGCATTATAGGCTGCATTTGTACAATAGGGCATGTGGGGTTTCTGCACCAACAGAATCTTTGCGCGTGCATACACCCAAGCTCAAATTGCTGTGTATATGGAGATAGGTGGTAAGAATCAGGGTTCTAGTTACTAGTTTCAGGTGCATTCAGGTGCATCCGAAATGTACCATTCACACACTTAGAGCCAGTTTGGTGTAGTGGTTAGGAGTGCGGACTTCTAATCTGGCATGCCAGGTTCGATTCTGTGCTCCCCCACATGCAACCAGCTGGGTGACCTTGGGCTCGCCACAGCACTGATAAAGTTGTTCTGACCGAGCAGTGATATCAGGGCTCTCTCAGCCTCACCCACCCCACAGGGTGTCTGTTGTGGGGAGAGGAATGGGAAGGCGATTGTAAGCTGCTTTGTGACTCCTTCAGGTAGGGAAAAGCGGCATATAAGAACCAACTCTTCTGCTTCTTCAGTGATATCAGGGCTCTCTCAGCCTCACCCACCCCACAGGGTGTCTGTTGTGGGGAGAGGAAGGGGAAGGCGACTGTAAGCTGCTTTGTGACTCCTTCAGGTAGGGAAAAGCGGCATATAAGAACCAACACTTCTTCTTCTTCTTCTTAGTTTGTCCGGGATATGGATTGCCAACGCCGTGGTCTTCCCCATAACAAGCTATGGATGTGAAAGCTGGACCCTGAAGAAGGAAGGCAGGAAGAGAATAGATGCTTTCGAATTATGGTGTGGGAGTCGAATGCTGCAAATACCCTGGGCAGCCAAAGTTACCAACAAGATGGTTTTAGAGAGGAGCAAACCAACCATGTCATTAGAAGGCAAGATATTACGGCTAAAGCTCACTTACAATCAAATTCACTAGAAAAATCATTCATGCTCGGCATGGTCAGCGGCAAAAGGAAACGTGGTCGCCAAAGGATCCGCTGGTGCGACACGATCAAAGCTGACACAGAGTTGACCATGAACCAACTAAAAGAAGCAGTCAGAGACAGGGGCGCATGGCGAAGACTTTCCTATAGAATCGCCAAGGGTCGGACATGACTGAACGGATAACATCATCATCAATATCATAGATTGTATATGCAAGAGTTGATAAGCACAGACACTGTGTAGAGAGGGGGGGGGCGAAGTTGCAACGCACAATCACACAATCACAGAGGGCATGAATGGAGAAAAAGACGCTTGGAAAGTCATGATTTCTTTCCAAAGACGAATCAGCTAAACCCAAAATTGCTTGTACATCTTGGAAAGCTGCTTCACAGTCCTGCCCTAAAGCTGCCAACGCCTACTGCAACAGCAAAACAGGCCAGCCAATGACCCTAGCAGAGGCAGAATCCCAAGGAGATCATTACAAATAGAGGTAAGGGGAAAGGAAGAAATTTCATTGGAGAACAAAAATATAGTCTTTGTGCTAAGGAGCCCTCACCCAGCCATATGAGAAGAAGACTCAATCACCCCAAATCCGTAATACAATCATGTGAGATTTTAATGCAAACTCCAACACCTGAAGGGTTAACCTCTCAAGGAATCTATAATAGGAGCTCCAAAGAGGGATACACCTATAACTATTTGTTTATTTGTTTGTTTGTTTACCGCCCTCCCTGGAAACAACAGAGAACAATACAAGAAACAATCCATAACATATAAATAACCATAACATTAATACTCTCTGCCAGATGTTTTATTTTTCCAGGTTTCGGAATAGCAACTATTTTTGCTTTCTCGAATTTGGGAGTTTGCCTGTTTTTCATCATAGTGAGAAACTTTGCGAGCCACTTCTTAGTAAACATGCTGCTGTCGATCAGGAACGCATTATGGATGCAATCAAAGCCCAGTGCTTTCTACTCCTGATATTCTTTAGTGCCTTGGAAATCTCATCAGCACTGAAATCCCCTGACAGCTTGCTGTCTTGAGGGCAGGTATGTTCCCAAATCTAGAGTTTTTTCCCTCCCCTGAGAGTAAAATCATGGTAAAATCATTTGTAGCTCGAAATACGGAAACCAGTCCAGATGCTACCTGGTCTAATGTGAGCAGAATCAGTGACAAAGCTAATTAACATGTCCCTATAGTTGTGAAAAGAGCCTCTTGTGGCGCAGAGTGGTAAGGCAGCCGTCTGACAGCTTTGCCCATGAGGCTGGGAGTTCAATCCCAGCAGCCGGCTCAAGGTCGACTCAGCCTTCCATCCTTCCGAGGTCGGTAAAATGAGGACCCGGCTTGCTGGGGGGTAAACGGTAATGACTGGGGAAGGGAATGGCAAACCACCCCGTATTGAGTCTGCCAAGAAAACGCTAGAGGGCGTCACCCCAAGGGTCAGACATGACTCGGTGCTTGCACAGGGGATACCTTTACCTTTACCTTTATAGTTGTGAAGACCAGGTTTTCAGATTAACAGCTTTCATTGAGTCAGGGGATCAGAAGTGTCTTAAGATATCGGCAGTTTTCATCGATCTGACTATCACTTATGACACAGTCTAGAGAGACGATCTGCTGTACACGTTTCCACAAGTTTTCCCCTGCAGAACGTTATTTCAACTCCTAAACAACATGCTGAGCTACAGGATTTTTTCAAGTTATTATGGGCCGGTCAATTCCCAAGCGAAGAAATTGAATTATGGTCTACCCCAGGGCTCCATCCTTGCTCCAGTCTACTGGAAAACATTGCGATTCAAGGTTTGTGAGTACAATCTGAAAGCCAGCGCGATGTGGTGGTTGACGGCGGCAGCTTCTAATCTGGAGAACCGAGTCTGATTCTCCACTCCTCCACATGCTGCCAGCTGAGTGACCTGGGGCTAGTCACAGCTCTCAGATCTCTCTCAGCCCCACCTACTTCGCAGGGAGTGGAAAGGAAGGCGATTGTAAGACTGTTTAAGACTCCGCCAGGAAGTGAAAAGTGGGACATAAAAACAAACTCTTCTCCCTCTGAGACACTCATGCAGGAAACTGTACAAACAATGCAACAGCCTCCCCGAAGTCTCCTTCAGCCAACAGGAAAATATTCAGTGTGCCTCCAAGACAACTTTTTGTTGTTTAGCTTCTGTCACAGCCGCCTTTGCCTATTTTACTAATACGCAGAGCATTCTGCCCATACAAAGTGCAACTGGGGAGAAGGAAACTGTGACACTCACCTGGTAAACGTGAAATGCATTTGCTGCTTTTCCATGGAGAAAGACCGAAGGAATCCAGACGTTTATAAGAGCTCGATTGGATCTGGATTTTTAAAAAGAGAGAAGGGTTCAGCTGGATCAGAGAGCTCTTCTAAGGAAGAACGTAGATGCATCTCCGTCCACTTAGGCCTCTAACTTTACATCACTCTTTCAGCAGGATACCACAGAGTCCGGCATTATTTCTCCGGTCAGACAAAAGAGGGGCTTGGAGACCGCCACGATGACTAGCAAGAACTCTGCACAGCTACTTTTTGGAATGGATGAAGAGACTGTTCCCCTACGATCAACTCAGTTTAGAATTGATAGTTAGAAAGATCCAAAGCAAAAACACAGCAAAACAAAATGCCTTATCTTCACCCCAATACTTTCCTTCACAAAGAAATTTAAATCACCACCGAGTGGTCTAGCACAGGGGTAGTCAACCTGGGGTCCTCCAGATGTTCGTGGACTACAATTACCATGAGCCCCTGCCAGCAAATGCTGGCAGGGGCTCATGGGAATTGTAGTCCACGAACCTCTGGAGGACCACAGGTTGACTACCCCTGGTCTAGCATTCATAAACAGGATTCCCTAGCTTCGATCTAGAAAAATCTCCCGGGTGCCATCAAATGCAAATCTAGGCTTCCCCAACCAAGCCAAAATCGTCTCAAAATCGCAAAACTTTTCCTCGTCTTACATTTCAAAATCTGACAGGCTCTGGTCTTCAGATGTTTGGCTGAGATCTCCGGGAACCTGCCAGAAAAACAACAGACAACTAATTATGCTCCACATCAAAAGCGCTCTCATTCTGCATAGGATGGAACATCAATTTAAATTTTCCACTTTGGTGCCAAGCTTACTAGAACATATGCAACAGCTTTACTGAACAGAAATTTAGAAGCTGGTTCAAAGTAGCCTACTTAATTTGGAGGAAAGGAACCCCCATAAAAAAAAAATTCTTGTCGTCTTCCTCTCTATGGCTGATACTTATTTTATTTATTTATATTTATAGCCCGCCCCTCTTCATCCAGTCATTGCGGGGCAGCCTACAGCAAGTAATCAATAACAATAACCAATAAAAGCATACAGTATACATTTAAAATTCCGTCACATTTATTTAAACTAGCAACTCGCTGCTGTTCAGTTGGTCAAGGCAGCGTTGGTTGTCTGAGGAACCCCTTCCGGCAAGGCAGGGATTACAGGAGGTCATGCCGAACCGGCTTGGGTGGCCCACTTGTTCGGGTCTTCCTTGTGTGCCGATCTCAACGATAACTTTGGCGGAAGACCTCCGTCTTGCAGGCCCTGTGGAACTGTGCTAGGTTCGTCAGGGTCCTGATGTTCTCCAGGAGCTCCTTCCACCAGGCAGGGGCCAGAGGAGAGAAAGCCAGCTGGTCGAGGCCACCTACCCCTCTGGGGCTGGGGATTACCAGTCGGTTGGCTGGGGGATGTCCCTCATATATGTGTATATAAAAGCCTCGGGGAATATGCAGGATTCTTGTTAGCTCGAATTTCTGCCCTATTCTTTCAACTTGTAAACTAAACATGAGCAGGCAGTGTGATGCAGCGGCAAAAAAGGCAAATGCCATTTCGGGCTGTATCAACAGGGGCATCACATCAAAATCACAAGAGGTCATAGTCCCATTGTATACGGCACTGGTCAGACCACGCCTGGAGTACTGTGTGCAGTTCTGGAGGCCTCACTTCAAGAAGGACGTAAATAAAATTGAAAGGGTACAGAGGAGAGCGACGAAGATGATCTGGGGCAAAGGGACCAAGCCCTATGAAGATAGGTTGAGGGACTTGTGAATGTTCAGCCTGGAGAAAAGGAGGTTGAGAGGGGACATGGTAGCCCTCTTTAAGTATTTGAAAGGTTGTCACTTGGAAGAGGGCAGGATGCTGTTCCTGTTGGCTGCAGAGGAGAGGACACGCAGTAATGGGTTTAAACTTCAAGTACAACGATATAGGCTAGATATCAGGAAAAACTTTTTCACAGTCAGAGTAGTTCAGCCGTGGAATAGGCTGCCTCAGGAGGTGGTGAGATCCCCCTCACCGGCAGTCTTCAAGCAAAGGTTGGATGCACACTTTTCTTGGATGCTTTAGGATGCTTAGGGCTGATCCTGCGTTGAGCAGGGGGTTGGACTAGATGGCCTCTATGGACCCTTCCAACTCTATGATTCTGTGATTCTATTAACTTGCCACCTAACCCAATCGAAGGTTCCACACCTATAGAAATCACGGTTGCCACCACCACTTGGGATATGAAATCCTCCTTAAAAATGCTTGCTTAATCCTCTTGTAAAGCAGAAAAAAAGGGCTATGGGCCACCTCACACGTAGAGAATTAGTTTGGCCGGAAAGACTTAAACATGGTCTGCGCACCATTTCACCACGGAAGGAATCTTGAAGCTTTGATGAGGCCTGTAAAAGTCAATCCCATATCACTATTTACTTCGTGATTCTTTACAGCCTGGAAAAAGAAAGGACTTTATGTTTAACATAATGAAGGCTATTGTCCCACACGGAGAGTCAGGCTAAAATTGCATTCCCATTGTCTAATCGAGGCAAATTTGTGACAGAATGGCCAGATTTGCAGGGGTTGCACAAAAGCTGAGGGAAATATTTGCTGAGGTAAATTGTGTGAACTGCAGAGATGCTATCTGGCCTATTCTTTTTAAGCTCTGAGGGGGAAAAGTGTAGGGATTTCACTTTGTACAGCACCAAGGTGGATATCGGGCTTTTATTTACTATTTATCAATGTATGTTTATGAGCCTCGACCAGCAAAACGTCAAGGGCACAAACCAGAATCCTTTAAAAATGGAGGCCTAGGCCAGGGGGTAGTCAAACTGTGGCCCTCCAGATGTCCATGGACTACAATTCCCATGAGCCCCTGCCAGTGTTTGCAAACACTGGCAGGGGCTCATGGGAATTGTAGTCCATGGACATCTGGAGGGCCGCAGTTTGACTACCCCTGGCCTAGACTATACTAGGTGTATGCAAAAGGGGGCGGGGGCATTTTTCAGTTCGGGTCTATTGGCCCCCCCCCCACTCCCAAATTCCAGTATTTCCAAAAAATCCTGGATCTCAATACCCATATGGTATTTGGATCCAGGATTTTTTGGAAACTCGTTTTTTTTTCTTTCCCAAAGTCCAATGAACCTGAGAAGAATAGTATTGATTTTGAAAAGCCAGCTGAATCCTGGGGCTGGCTTGGCTTCTACTGCAGCATGGTTCAAACTGCACCACACGAGAAGCTCGCCCCAGGGTTGACGTGAGGTGAGGAGGTCTCTCCCCGCCCCGTGCAGATCTGGCTGGGAGCACCCAACTCCTGGACAAGCCCCCCCCCCCCCTGCCGTCGGTTCAGATAGCACATGGCTGCAGGATTGTTGGTTTGCACCAACATCCAGCAGTCTTGGAGGATACCTGCAAAGGAAGTTAGGGCAAATCTGATAGAACAACGTTAAGGTTTTCTGAGCCATAATAGATGAAAAAAATCTTTCTCGCCACGGTGACCGAAGGACAACGAGGCACAAAATACAGGAAAGACGAGCGTGTCGGACTTCAACAAGGGACAGGGCCTTCTCGGTCCTGGCCCCCACCTGGTGGAACGAGCTCCCTGAGGAGATCAGGGCCCTGCCCGAACTTCCAAAATTCTGCAGGGCTTGCAAAAGGGAGCTCCTCCACCAGTCATAAGAAGAAGAAGAAGAAGAACAAGAACAAGAAGAACAAGAAGAACAAGAACAAGAACAAGAAGAACAAGAAGAACAACAAGAAGAGTTGGTTCTTATATGCCGCTTTTCTCTACCCGAAGGAGGCTCAAAGCGGCTTACAGTCGCCTTCCCTTTCCTCTCCCCACCAGGGAGGCTGAGAGAGCCCTGATATGACTGAAGAAGAAGAAGAAGAAGAAGAAGAAGAAGAAGAAGAAGAAGAAGAAGAAGAAGAAGAAGAAGAAGAAGAAGAAGAACAAGAACAAGAAGAACAAGAAGAAGAACAAGAAGAACAAAAACAAGAAGAACAACAAGAACAACAAGAAGAGTTGGTTCTTATATGCCGCTTTTCTCTACCCGAAGGAGGCTCAAAGCGGCTTACAGTCGCCTTCCCATTCCTCTCCCCACAACAGACACCCTGTGGGGTGAGGACGTCTGACTGGGAATATCTGCTGGTCCCCCCAGACGCTCCCCCCATGACTGAAATAATTGACTTCCCAATATTGCTGTTATCTGTTATTACATTATTAATGATTAATGATGTATTGTAATGTTTTAAGGTTTTACTGAAAGTTGTCTTGATGGTACAGTCTGTATAACGTTCCATGTAAGTTATATAATGTTCAATGTAAGTTAGGAAGCCAGCATTATTTTTTTGAGGGTATAAGATGATGTTTAATTTCCTTCTAATTTTTAAAAAAATTATTCATTATTCAAAATACTCTCAGGCAAGCACTGAGGAGCTGCATTTTGGGAAGCAGAAACCCTGCAAAGGTGACCTTTCAATCTGTGTCTTTTAAAAATGCAGTAGCTTCTGTTGCAATTATGTTCCTATTATCTGCGCCATCAAAAACTGGCTGATTATTTTAGCTGGAGAATTTTCAGGTGAGAGAGCTGAATTATTCATGAAGGCACCTAACCTTTGAAGAAGACATTTAGGTAATCGTCTTTCTTAGGGCGTTGTCAAGGATCTCTCTCTCTCTCTTCAGGTCCCAAAACGAACCTGTGGGCTGCGGACCACATGTGGTCCGTCGACTAATTGGAGGTGGGCCCCGAAGGACGCCTTCTCCCCCCCCCCCCGGCCCTTTACAACACACTTTGGGTGTCATTGTCTCCCATCACTCCCAGATGGGACTATCTCGTTGCAGAGAAACAAGCTCAGGGTTCCCATTGATTTGTCATTCTCATGAGTTAAAATTTCCATGAAAATAAAATGTTCCTTATGTCCATTGTTGTGGCGTGTCTGTATCTTATTTTGAAGGGATGTTTAAACATGACCATAGTGATCAGAGAGCGTTAGGGCAGTGGTTGAGAGTAGAGGAGTAAACTACCCCCCCCCACCGGGGCTCAGTAAAATTGTCAAGCGTTGAGTGGTCCCCGGTGATAAAAAGGGTGGGGGGCCACTGTGCTACAGGACAAGGAAGGAAAAGCACTGCACATGGCTACCACAAGTCAGGGGGAAATAACACTAATGTGCTATTCATTGTATTACCCACCTTTCTCGAAAGCACAAAAAATTTCAGTCTACTCCGTTAGCTGGGCACACAAAATTTCAACAGGCAGCAGAACCAAGGACAGAAAAAAATACCCAGCATCTCAGGTTACTTGATTGTTCAGAACTACCTTGCATCTTGGCATATGTTTTAAAAACTTACTTCTAACATGAACGTGTGGTAAGGCTAAAACATTTTGGTCACAGATCCACACTTATGGACAAAAGATGCTGCAAACTGAGAGCTGGTTGAGAGCCAGTTTGGTGTCGTGGTTAGGGGTGCGGACTTCTAATCTGGCATGCCGGGTTCGATTCCCCGCTCCCCCACATGCAGCCAGCTGGGTGACCTTGGGCTCCCCACGGAAACGGATAAAACTGTTCTGACTGGGCAGTGATATCAGGGCTCTCTCAGCCTCACCCACCTCACAGGGTGTCTGTTGTGGAGAGAGGAAAGGGAAGGAGATTGTAAGCCGCTTAGAGACTCCTTCGGGTAGGGAAAAGCGGCATATAAGGACCAACTGTTCTTCTTCTTCTTCTTCAAATTAGGGTTCATATGAAACCGGAGATATTCCTACATGGATAAATGGATAGAAATTCAGGGGGAGGGGAAATCAGGGACATTTTTTCTATTTACGATAACAGCGGCAAGCATACTATGGGTATAGAAGTGTAAAAATGAGAAGACACCTACAAACTGAACAGCAGATACTAAAATGAAACAGCTTGTGGAAAGGGTACAACTCACAGCACTGATGAGAGAAAAATATCTTCCGAAATAGAACGGAATCCTCTTATAGACTTCAGATCATTGTCACAAAAAAACGATTTGCTAATGGAAGGATTTAACAATTAAATGGGAGGGTATCAAATACTGCAGAGAAATGTTGGCATAACTTAAAATTAGATTATTGAGGCATAATAAGATAGATAGATGAATGTAAGACGTGACTTCTTCGGGTAGGTAGGTAAGTGGGATAAAACCACAGGCAAATATGTCTTAGGTGGGTTCTCAATCCAACCTGTGACCTCAGAAGCTGGACTATAAATCAATGATTTAAAAATTATTGATAGCAGGAAAAAAATAATTCACAGTAAGAGTAGTTCAGCTGTGGAATCGACTGCCTAAGAACTCCCGTTTACTGGCAGTCTTCAAGGACAGATGCTTCTCCTGGATGCTTTAGGCTGATCCTCCATTGAGCAGAGGGTTGGAATAGATGGCCTCTATGGCCCCTTCCAACTCTATGATTCTATGATTAACTTATATAGACAAGCAGCAGCATTGGTTTAGATTACAGATTGAGCCTCAAGGAAGAAATCTGAGACTAGAGAAACACATTACCTATGGGTTAAAAAAAAATCACCAAGAATGATCCAGAAGTAAGATAGTAACCATTATAAGAGAGAGTTTATTAAGGACATGGTTTAAGTGCAAAAAAGAGAGAAAAGAATTAAGTCCATCAATTTTATCGTTGACTTCGGTAAAGGTATCCTCTGTGCAAGCACCAAGTCATGTCTGACCCTTGGGGTGACGCCCTCTAGCATTTTCATGGCAGACTCAATACGGGGTGGTTTGCCAGTGCCTTCCCCAGTCATTACCATTTACCCCCCAGCAAGCTGGGTGCTCATTTTACCGACCTCGGAAGGATGGAAGGCTGAGTCAACCTTGAGCCGGCTGCTGGGATCGAACTCCCAACCTCATGAGCAGAGCTTTCAGACAACATTTCTGCTGCCTTACCACTCTACGCCACAAGAGGCTCATTGACTTCTTTAACTAATGCTTATTATGATTTAAGTTCAAGAAAGAAACTAGAAATCTAACCTGTGAGAATGAACTAGTTTATGCAGAGGCCGGGCCTAAAAATGGTGGCTTACATAAAGACTCCTGCAAAGTTCAAAAACCAATGTGACATTTCAACTGGAAGCCCTACAGCTCTTATCATTACTGGTCACCGAAAATTGCTAGAAAATTGCCCCGTGATTATAAAATGCCCGACGGAGCAGAGATGTAGATGCAGTCCCTTCCCTTGATCTAAAAAATCAAGGGCAGTACTGAATCCGGAGCTGTTTTGGTTCACATCGAGCTTAGAAAGAAAAAAAGGTCCACATAGAAACTCTAACGAAGTTGAGAAAGGGGGGAAAATAAGTTTACAGAGATGTTTGCACTTGAAAAGATCATTCATGGTACGTTCTCTTTCCATTTGCGGAGGCTGTAGAGAAAGAAAACCAGCAATCCATAAAAATAGGAAGCGTTTTTCAATATTTACAGAAGTGGCACCGTCTCCGAATGCTGAAAACAATTTTTTTTTTTAACATCTAGTTGCGTGACTCTGTGCTGCATTTATGGGGGGGGGAAATGAGTCACATTTTGCATTCTCCTCCCTTCGCTCTGCAAAATGATTAATATTTTAAAGCTACCGTTCTGAAGCGCAGTGCTTATTATTCAGTGTCCCTTCAAAGCTGGGGTTGTTGTTTTTAATTGAAGTTTGCAGTCGTTTTGATGACTAGAAGTCCTTTCAAAGGAACGCTTTTAGGATTCAGCGGCTGACGCTTTAAAGAGCAGAAAAGGCACTCGAGACTAACAGTGACACGGTTTGAATGCATATAGAACATCCCGTGTTCATCATCTGGACAGCTAGGTTGGCCTGAGCCAGTTTGGTGTCGTGGTTAGGAGTGTGGACTTCTAATCTGGCATGCCTGGTTCGATTCTGCACTCCCCCACATGCAACCAGCTGGGTGACCTTGGGCTTGCCACGGCACTGATAAAACTGTTCTGACCGGGCAGTGATATCAGGGCTCTCTCAGCCTCACCCACCCCACAGGGTGTCTGTTGTGGGGAGAGGAAAGGGAAGGCGAATGTAAGCCATTTTGAGCCTCCTTCAGGTAGAGAAAAGCGGCATATAAGAACCAACTCTTCTTCTTCTTCAGTAATATCAAGGTCCTCTCAGCCTCACCTGAGAAAAGGCTATGCCACATCAACATGCCAAGAACTCATTTCTAAAGCCTAAAACCCATATACCCTAAAAACACAACTGTAGAAGAAGAAGAGTTGGTTCTTATATGCCGCTTTTCTCTACCCGAAGGAGTCTCAAAGCGGCTTACATTCGCCTTCCCTTTCTTCTCCGCACAACAGACACCCTGTGAGGTGGGTGAGGCTGAGAGAGCCCTGAGATTACTGAAGGAAGAAGAAGAAGAAGAAGAGTTGGTTCTTATATGCCGCTTTTCTCTACCCGAAGGAGTCTCAAAGCGGCTTACAATCTTCTTCCTTCTCCTCTCCCCACAACAGACACCCTGTGAGGTGGGTGAGGCTGAGAGAGCCCTGAGATTCCTGCTTGATCAGAACAGCTTTATCCACTGTGACAAGCCCAAGGTCACCCAGCTGGCTGCAAGTGGAGGAGGAGCGGGGAATCCAACCTGGCTCGCCAGATTAGAAGTCCGCACTCCATTTTTTAAAACACCATCATTTTTACGCTAGATATAAACCCCACAAAACTGTATTAAAAGTTATAATATGTAAGCAGGAAAAGAAAACTTTCACGACATCAAATAGCACCAAGTATGTCATGTTCCTACCTCATCAGAGAGGGCTCTACTTGGGAAGTACTCTCAGAGACTACTGAGAAGGTCATTTTTTTCTTCCAGAGAAGATGTCCGAAGCGAGTGTCTAAAAGCATTTGCACAGCCATTAATTTCTCAACTCTGCAGGATGTTCTGTCTTTCATCGTCTTTAGTGCTGTTTTATTTATTGCTTCGGCCTTGCGTACTGTTAGGGTGTTAGAATACTTTTGAGTTTTTTTCAATACTTTTTTCAATACTCTTGAGCAGGCTTTTTCAAGTGGGGTTTTGTGAAACCCTGGGGGTTTCTTGAAGGCCCTGGAAGGATTTCTTGAATGAGTGAGACTCGTTAATTTTTAAGATATTTTTTGCACTTGTTAAACATTTAGTTTAACAAATGCAAAGACATCACCCTGCCAACAAATGTGCGTCTAGTCAAGGCTGTGGTCTTCCCAGTTGCAATGTATGGCTGCGAAAGTTGGACCATAAAGAAGGCTGAGCGTCAAAGAATTGAGGCTTTTGAACTCTGGTGCTGGAGAAGACTCTTGAGGGTCCCTTGGACTGCAAGGCGAACAGACCGGTCAGTCCTAGAGGAGATCAGCCCTGCCTGCTCCTTAGAAGGCCAGATCCTGAAGATGAAACTCAAATACTTTGGCCACCTCATGAGAAGGAAGGACTCCCTGGAGGAGAGCCTAATGCTGGGAGCGATCGAGGGCAAAAGAAGAAGGGGACGACAGAGAACGAGGTGGCTGGATGGAGTCCCTGAAGCAGTCGGTGCAGACTTAAATGGACTCCGGGGAATGGTAGAGGACAGGAAGGCCTGGAGGGTCATTGTCCAGGGGGTCGCGATGGGTCAGACACGACTTCGCACCTAACAACAACAACAAACATTTAGTGGCCAAGAGGACCATATCTGGTCCTGTTGACCCACCCGCCTCTCTCCCAAAACGGCCAATAAGGGGATGGGAAGGGGAGGGGGCCTGTCCACAGCTCTGCTTCCCAGCCATATTCTACCCAATTGTGCTACTTTGGGGGTTTCTGGAACCCTGAAGAATGTTTCAGGGGTTTCTCAATGGTAAGAAGGTTGAGAGGTACACAACGAATTCTTAGAAAGAGAAAACCTCCCAAAGAGAAAGCTTTCCAAGAGAAAGAGAAATCTTCCCAAACCTATGCCTCACATTTCTATTTTCATTTATTTCCCTCCATCCTTTCGATCCATGCTATTTGAGAAACTTGAGAAAGGGCAGCAAATAGCTGTTGGTCATAGGACCAAGCCCTATGAAATTGAAAGGGTACAGAGGAGAGCGACGAAGATGATCTGGGGCCAAGGGACCAAGCCCTATGAAGATAGGTTGAGGGACTTGGGAATGTTCAGCCTGGAGAAAAGGAGGTTGAGAGGGGACATGATAGCCTCTTTAAGTATTTGAAAGGTTGTCACTTGGAGGAGGGCAGGAGGCTGTTTCCGTTGGCTGCAGAGGAGAGGACACGCAGTGATGGGTTTAAACTTCAAGTACAACGATATAGGCTAGATAGCAGGAAAAAGTTTTTCACAGTCAGAGTAGTTCAGCAGTGGAATAGGCTGCCTCAGGAGGTGGTGAGCTCCCCCTCACTGGCAGTCTTCAAGCAAAGGTTGGAGACACACTTTTCTAGGATGCTTTAGGATGCTTAGGGCTGATCCTGCGTTGAGCAGGGGGCTGGACTAGATGGCCTGTATGGCCCCTTTCAACTCTATGATTCTATGACTAGATGGCCTGTATGGCCCCTTCCAACTCTATGATTCTAGGATTCTATGACTGTTCCTACAATGCACTGACACCAATGCATGGCAGACAAGAGTAGGTTATCCAAGTAGGTCAATGTCTCTCCCAACGTTTCGCAGTGTCTATCTTTCCAAAAGAGAACACTGTTCCAAAAATGACACACAAATGCGCAAAGTGCAAATCTGCATACTTGAGCAGTGAAAGATCTTGCACATAAATTTAAACTTACTTGCCGCTTCCAGGAGCAATGAAAATAGAGTTATGAAAAGAACATCCATTCCAAGAGAGATCTCTTGAAAGTTTTAAAATACCTTTTGCAAACTTCTCTCTCAGCTAGACTGTTTTGGGGGGCAAAGGAGTTAACATGCTTCCATTTCCCCCTAAAAAGCTTTCTTCTCTGCCGAAGATGTCAGAAGACTGTTAACGTGGAAAGATCTTCTCCTTTCTGTGGTCTGGTCCACTGCACTGCTCTTCGTTGTACTTCCTGAAGCATCGTTTTAATCCATCTTTCTTCAAACCCAACTAATGCAAACGCAGACCCTATTCTGAATATTCCATGCCTGACTAATTACCCAAACCTGAAAGCACAGTTGTTTGTAGATGGCCTCATTAGCTCCCAGTCAGAAGTAACGTTTTTGACGTTGAAAGCTTTGAACAACCTGGATCCAGGATGCCCTAAGGCAGGGATAGTCAACCTGTGGTCCTCCCGATGTTCATGGACTACAATTCCCATGAGCCCCTGCCAGCACGCTGGCAGGGGCTCATGGGAATTGTAGTCCATAAACATTGGGAGGACCACAGGTTGACTACCCCTGCCCTAAGGAACACTTTCATCTCTATGAACCTTCCCACTTATTAAGGTCCCCCCATCCCCTCCAGGTTGTATTCCAGGTTCCTCCATTGCCTCAGACATGGTGGGTGGAAATTTGGACCTGGACATTTTCATGGTGGCCACAAAACTCTTGGCGACCCATCCTTGTGAGATTCATTCTTCCCCATCTTTGCTGACCTTTCAGCACTCAGCAAAGTTGTCTATGGGTGGGAGGGAAAGGCATGTTCAAAAAGGTGGGTAAGTCATACATTTTTGCTAATTGTGACATTGGTTTTGTTATGGGTTTTGGTTTCGTTATGCCCTGCTGGCATTTTTGCTGCTCAGGTCTAGCACCAACCTGTGCATGTTTTCTTGAAAGCAAGTAAGAACTACATGGGGGATTAGTCCCAATTAAGCATGCATAAGATTGCAATCTCGGTTTGTTTTGCTTTTTGAGGTGGTCCATCTCATTTTGATTGCTTGCATTTTTAAATCGGTGAGGGGCCTCTGCGATCCTGGAGGGCCGTTTTAAGAAAGCACGGGTGCTAAATACTGTGCTCATGCATTTAGCATATGCAAAAAGCAGAGAGTTAAGGTTACACAAACGGTGATGCAGAGGAGACGTATCAAATTTTAATTTTTAACGTCCTATGTTAAATTTTAAGAATCTTTTATTCTGTTTAGAGGGTATGCTTGTATTATTCTATTGTATATGTCAATCAACATGTCTGACTGAAGCCAGCTTGGTGTACTGGTTAGGAGCGTGGACTTCTAATCTGGTGAGCCAGATTTGAATCTGCGCTCCCCCACATGCAGCCAGCTCACCACAACACTGATTAAGCTGTTATGACCGAGCAGGAATCTCAGGGCTCTCTCAGCCTCACCCACCTCACAGGGTGTCTGTTGTGGGGAGAGGAAAGGGAAGGCGATTGGAAGCCGCTTTGAGACTCCTTCGGGTAGAGAAAAGCGTCATATAAGAACCAACTCTTCCTCTTCTGAAGAGCTGTATTCAAACAATGAATGAATGAATGAATGAATGAATGAATGAATGAATGAATGAATGAATGAATGAATGAATGAATGAATGAATGAATGAATGAATGAATGAATGAATGAAATCTGTATTGTGGATTTAAAAAAAAATCCTTAATCATCTTGTAAATCTATGCTCAAGAAGGCACGAAGGAAGTATTGTAAACAATAGCCTCTCGGAAACAGAGACATCATTATGTTGCATATGAACGGAGCTGTTGGGGAACCCTTTGACAAGAAAGGAAAAGGTTGCGCATGTGCGTTACCTGCCCTCAATCTGCTTCCGACTAATGATGATCCCATGAATCAATTACCCCCCAAAAGGTAATTAAAAGCCTTGCTCGGGTCTTGCAAACAGAGAACCACAGCTTCCTCTACTAAGTCAATCTCACTGGCAGTCTTCAAGCAAAGGTTGGATACACAATTTCTTGGATGCTTTAGAATGCTTAGGGCTGATCCTGCGTTGAGCAGGGGGTTGGACTAGATGGGCTGTATGGCCCCTTCCAACTCTATGATTCTATGATTCTATGATCCTGCGTTGAGCAGGGGGTTGGACAAGATGGCCTGTATGGCCCTTTCCAACTCTATGATTCTATGATCCTGCGTTGAGCAGGGGGTTGGACTAGATGGCCTGTAGGGCCCCTTCCAACTCTAAGATTCTATGATTCTATGATCCTGCGTAGAGCAGGGGGTTGGACTAGATGGCCTGTATGGCCCAACTCTATGGTTGTATGATTCTGCGTTGAGCAGGGGGTTGGACTAGATGGCCTGTGTGGCCCCTTCCAACTCTATGATTCTATGATTCTATGATTCTAATCTACATGATGCCCCTTCTTTTCCTGCTGCTTTGTGCTTTTTCTCGTGTGGCTCTCTTTTCTCATACGCATCTGTGACAGGAACTCTAAGGTGGTGGAATCGAGGCTTGGGGATAAACTGGATACAGACCGAAATGTCCAATGGGTCCGTCTTAACGGACTTTCTGCTTCTGCAGCACAAGCGGTGAAGGAGGGCCACTAAAATCAAGCCTACCGGTCCTCGCAGGTCGATGAGTTCCTGTCTCATCTGAGACACGAGCGCTTCCTTGGCCATCAGAGCTCGGTGCAGCCTCTCGTTGAACTCGATCAGCTCTCCGTGCATTTCGGCCACCTGCAAAGCACACAAAACGGGCAACAGGATCGGAATCAAGCGCCATGAGACGTTAACGCGCAACGCACGCGCTGCTCTGCATGATGAGTTTTCTGAGCACGCTGCCCTGCGCTGGGACGAGCAGAGGGAATGATAGAAGGCGTGCGGGAAGTTAAATGATGGAACCTCTCAGGAATGAGATGTTTTATTTTCTCAAAAGCAGGGAACAAAGTTCACTGGTTATAAGACATGTGACTGAGGCAAATATCCACAAGCAGATTTGGAAAATCCCTCGCTCAGACAGCGCTGTGACAGAGGAATACAGCACTCTGCGGCAATTGAGTGTCAGGCCAGGCCCAACAAAACCCACTAAAATACACTGATTCGGCACCCAGTTGCTCAGGCAGAGGGTTGACGGCTTGAATAATAATAATAATAATAATAATAATAATAATAATAATAATAATAATAATAATAATAAGAAGAAGAAGAAGAAGAAGAAGAAGAAGAAGAAGAAGAAGAAGAAGAAGAAGAAGAAGAGTTGCTTTCTCTACCAGAAGTAGTCTCAAAGCATCTTGCAATCGCCTTCCCTTCCTCTCCCCACAACAGACACCCTGTGAGAGAGGTGCCTCTAGGCCAGGGGTAGTCAACCTGTGGTCCTCCAGATGTTCAGGGCTGAGGGAGCCCTGATATTCCTGCTCTGTGAGAACAGCACTATCAGGGCTGTGACTGGCCCAAGGTCATTCAGCTGGCTGCATGTGGAGGAGCGGGATGAGGAGCCACCACCGTCAACCGTTACACCACACTGGCTGAACGAAACCCTAGAATCCCTGTCTCTCAAGAGCTAAGGGCCTGTGGCACCACATTACTGATTTATGCGTTCAGTGGCATATCAAATCTATGTTTGCTTAATTCCAGCCACTCGCTGCCTTCCTCTCTAGGTTTGCTATGTTTTCTGTCCCACTTAATTCCATTACAGGGGCTCACTGCACCAGCCTCATTTGGATTAATTAAAGACGCCACGCAAGCTTGTTTGGATAAGATCAAACGCGCAACGCGTTATATGCTAGCAATTAATTCAGATCCCAGCCGTCTCCTGAATCATCAGCCTCAAGACAACAGCTCCGCTTCAGCATAAAAGCAACTAGTCAGCTTATTCGATCAATATAAATTACATAGTGAAACATGATTTTTTAAATAAAAAAACGCACAACGCAGCGCATGGCGCCCTGCCACTCCGCACAAGGAATCTGAATTCCAAATGAATCACAGAATCATAGAGTTGGAAGGGGCCACAGAGGCCATCTAGTCCAACCCCCTGCTCAACGCAGGATCATAGAATCCTAGAATCATAGAGTTGGAAGGGGCCACACAGGCCATCTAGTCCAACCCCCTGCTCAACGCAGGATCATAGAATCATAGAGTTGGAAGGGGCCATGCAGGCCATCTAGTCCAACCCCCTGCTCAACGCAGGTTCATAGAATCATAGAGTTGGAAGGGGCCATGCAGGCCATCTAGTCCAACCCCCTGCTCAACGCAGGATCATAGAATCATAGAGTTGGAAGGGGCCATGCAGGCCATCTAGTCCAACCCCCTGCTCAACGCAGGATCATAGAATCATAGAGTTGGAAGGGGCCATGCAGGCCATCTAGTCGAACCCCCTGCTCAACGCAGGTTCATAGAATCATAGAATCATAGAGTTTCTTTGGGTAGGTAGGTAGTATAATCCTTGTGTATACCTGCTGTTAAGTTGCGGTTGACCTATAGAGACCCCATAGGGTTCTCAAGATGTGAGATTTTCAAAGGTGATGTCTCATTGCCTGCCTTTGCATAGTTACCCTGGACTGCCATTATGGACTCCAAATGCTAACCAGGGTTGGCCCTGCTTAGTTTACGATATCACGTCTACGATATCACGACCCTGGCCATCCGGGCCAGGCAGCATCTTCTTGTAAAGCTTCCCTTAAAGAGTCTGCCACTAGGAAAACAGACCCAAGAAAGCAGCACAAAGACATATGCCTGTTGGGCACTTGGATATAACTGAGCCCGCCCTGGATCACAGCCAGCATTTCAGTGGAGATGGGAAAGAATACAGCAATCAATACAAAGTAATGAGCCAGAGATGGGGAAGCATATTTTCAGCTTTGGAAAAAGCACATACTGACACAACTGCACCCAAGCAGTTCAAAAGCCAAAATGTCGAACCATCGGTACATTGTGCAGTGGAGAAGAAATTGTGCCTCGTTTGCACATACGTGCATTCTCGGGCTTGTGGTGCATACTTAAATTCTAACTGTTCCAACTTTGTGGGACAATTTAGCAGCAGAGCACAGATTGCACATGCAAAAGGCACCAAATTGGATCTCTGTGGATAAAATGGGCCACAGTCAATGGAATGGTTAGCTTGTATTGACCTAGGTCCCTTGACGGCGCCAGTAAGGAGGAGTTCTGGCAGCAGAATTCGCAAAGACCTCTTGCGACCTTTTCGGCCCTGGCCTTGGCCTGGTGGGATGTCCTTCCTGGAGAGATTATGGCCCTGCGGGACTTGGGACAGTTCTGCAGGGCCTGCAAAACATAGCTGTTCCACCAGGCCTAGGGTTGAAGCCATGAACAATATTGAAATTCTGGTCTCCCTGCTCAAAACAGCTGTCAAACTGTCACCATACTGCAAATTGACATGTATAACCCCACCACCCTTAGAAAATTAAAGGCGGCTTTGAAATAACTTAGGCTTTATTAATATGGTGGTGTTGTTGTTAGTTGCGTAGTCGTGTCCGACCCATCGCAACCCCATGGACAATGATCCTCTAGGCCAGGGGTAGTCAACCTGTGGTCCTCCAGATGTTCTTGGACTACAATTCCCATGAGCCCCTGCCAGCATTTGCTGGCAGGGGCTCATGGGAATTGTAGTCCATGAACATCTGGCGGACCACAGGTTGACTACCCCTGCTCTAGGCCTTCCTGTCCTCTACCATTCCTTGAAGTCCATTTACGTTTCCACCGACTGCTTCAGTGACTCCATCCAGCCCTCAATTGCTCCCAGCATTAGGCTCTTCTCCAGAGAGTCCTTCCTTTCTCATGAGGTGGCCAAAATATTAATATCCTAGCAGTAAAGCCTGTTGCCTGCTGGAAAGCAACAGGCACAGTCAAATCTGGCTTGCCAGATTAGAAGTCCACACTCCTAACCACTACACCAAGCTGGCTTGATATTATTATGGTGCAGGAGTCCACTCACTTTGGATGGTTCTGCCTCATATGCATTGGCAGCTTTGGCTTCCACGCATGGCAGGGGGAGATGTGGGACGGGGTATTGTTGCCGATGCAGAGGCTACTAACATCCTCTAGGACAACGCCTGCATCGCCCAATCTGACAGCTTAAAAAATAAATGTGGACAAAGCCAAAGTCATAACCACTGAGGGAACAAATGTATACCTCAATGGAGCCCAAATTGAGCAAGTCAAAGACTTTAAAGGCTCACTGGTGCAAGAAAAGTGTCATCTACCACTGAAGCCCATAATAGGATTGGCCAAGCAACATCAGCGTTTGCCACACTCAAATGGTGCCTGTGGAAGAAGACGGGCATCTCTCTCAAGACCACAGTCCATCTCTTCCGGACACTAATCCTGCCAATCCTCCTATAGGGATCAGGAACACGGACTTTACCAAAACCTGACATAAACAAACTCAAGACCTTCCAAATGCGATGTCTGCGGCAGATTCTGGGTCTCTCTCTCATAATCCAAATGAGACAATTCGGACAAAATGTGACAACCAGCAGCAAATTAAAGAACAAATCCAGAAGCGCAGGCTGCAATGGCTTGTCCTTGTCCGCAGAGTGACCACCAGCAGACTGCCTCCTGAATTCCTCTGGCGAGAACGACCAACTGCATGGAAGAGCCAACGACTGGCGCCCAAGAAAACATGGCTGAAACAGAACGAGGAAGAGCTGAGAAACCAGTAATTGACTACCTACGTGGCCAAAACTACTGCCACCACTCGCCATGTGCGGAAACGTATTATAAACAAGGCAAAAAACCCAGCAGCACCGACAGCAGCGTATTGGCCGAGAGGACAACTTGCTCCATCAGCAGAAGAAGAAGAAATTTTAATTGAATGTCAAGCTTATTGGACTTCCCCCCTCCTCTCATTCGGCTACGGCCATTAACATCAGTTGCCAACTAATTTCGATTCTGTTTATAGGCCTCCTGGAAAAAAAGAATGCTCAACTGGATAAAGAATGGGAGGGTGTGGAAATATCTATAACAGATTTGATAAACACCTCTCCAACAGCATATGTGATTGGGGGGGTTAATACAAGAATTGTCCCGGATGAAAATAAGCTGTATGCCAATTATTAGAAGGTCAAGTGACTCGTGTGCAATAAATCTGGCACAAGTCATGAACAAGAGACTGTGTTAGAAGAGAGCACAAGATGTTTTTATGAATGAGGTCAACTGCAAGGTCAAAACATACCTTGTTAAGATTTAGTCCTTGTAGTTCTGTTTCCTTATATGGGTGGGTGGGTGTGGGGCTCCATAAGATCTAATTTGTATGGGGTATTTGCCTAATTTCACGCTATTGTACTATACTAACTATGGCCACAATTACTGTCTCTGAAATTACTGCAAGTTGTCTTCATTTTTATTTTTCCCCACCGTCAAGAAACCCTCACACAATTTTCGGCTGCTCCTTTTGCTCACTGCCACTTTATCTTACCTGTAACGTTTTTAAAAGATAAAGCCGTGCATAATTAATATTAATATTATTCTTACGAAATGCTCCCACCAAAAATAACCAGAATATATGACCCGCGACACACAAAGAGTATAAAGAGGTTACGTTCCTAAAATATATAGCTCCGTGTCTTCCCTTACTTCGAACATACTTGACAGGTAGACAAAGTTAACATGAACTCCTGTAACATTTCTCCTGTCTCTGTCACGGAAATTGAGCTGGTAAATTCAGGTTCAACGAAAAAGTTAAAATCCTTGGGGGGGGGGGGGAACCTGACTCACCAAGATTTTGCAAAAAGCACAAGCAACAGGTAAAAGGTTTTAGAGCAGTGGCAGATCTACCAGGCATTTATGCCCTAAAATACAGGTTCCCCATGTGGCACCCACAGACGGGAGGATGTCCACAGGAGCATCTTGGGAGCATGGGCATGGCCTTTTCCTAGCAAGTCCTGCCCGGGAAAAACTCTTCCCACTTCACCCCACTACCAACAAATGGGAAATAGGACTCACCTGCTGCCACTCAGTAAAAAATAGCAACCACCAGCCGCTCTCACATTCCAAAGGTTCAACAATTCTGCTGTCCCCTGCCCTATAAGCAAGCCTGATTAGACAGTGATATCCTGATGTGATCAGTCATCTGATTATACCTAAAATGTTCTCCTTAAGGATAATTAAGTATGCTGGAGAAGTTTGTTTCTTTTTTCTCTGTGCAAGCCATTGTTTTCTCTGCAGAAGTCGTCCTCTTTACCCAAGAAGCCAAGGGCCCTGTTCATGAGCTTACGGGCAGAACAAGATAGGCGCTACAGATTGCTGTCCCTTTCTCTTCCTCCTCTCGTCCTGCCAAGCATCGTCACATTGCCATTTTTCCGATCCTCTTGCTGCATGGCAGGTCACTGTTGACAGGGGGTGCGGAATGCACAGCGCAGTGGTGTCATGTTGAACTATGTATTACTGGGAAGAGAGATCAGGAGGATCGTGGCTCCATATAAACAACTAGTTCTGTCCTAAGTCAAGCAATATATATCCTTCATAAGAATATAAGAAGAGCCCTGCTGAATCAGACCAATAGCCCTCTAAGTCCAGGATCTTGTCCCACACAGAGGCCAACCAGTTCCTCTGGACAACCAGCAAGTATGATGTGCTACAGTGGACTGTAACACTGCAGATGAGAAGCATCATTTCAGAATTCTTTTACTCTCCAGAGAAAGGGAAAAGTCCCTCCCCAAACAACACTAGTTCAGATGCTAACCCAGGTTGTTTTCTGCTGTACTATGAGACTCAATCAGTAAAAAGCTTTATTGGAATTCAGCACCTACAGTCTGAAGTCCATTCATCCTCACCCACAGATCCCTTAAACTAGCGACCCCCAACTTGTGGGTCGCGGACCACATGTGGTCCGTCGACTAATTGGAGGTGGGCTGCAAAGGACGCCTTCTCCCCCCCCCCCCCCGGCCTTTTACTTCAACCCCCCGGCCCTTTACAACACACTTCGAGTGTCATTGTCTCCTATCACTCCCAGATGGGACTATCTCATTGCAGAGAAACAAGCTCAGGGTTCCCATTGATTTGTCATTGTCATGAGTTAAAATTTCCAAGAAACTAAAATGTTCCTTATGTCCATTGTTGTGGCGTGTCTGTCTCTTATTTTGAAGGGATGTTTAAACATCAGCATAACGATCAGAGAGCGTTAGGGCAGTGGTTGAGAGTAGAGGAGTAAGTTCGACTTAAACCAGGCAAATGTTTGCTGAACAAAACTGATTTAACATCCCACTTGACTAATGACTCAGACCTTTATATACAAGGTGAAAGATAAAGCTAGAAACAGAAGGGCTACATAATGAAAAGATTTCCTGTGAAATAAGGGAGAGATGGCTAATAGATTTTTTTTTCTTTTTACCAAAGGAAGATGATTCATAGCTCTCAACTGGAAGCAAGCCATTTTTAAAACCATTCATTGACTGAGTGCCTTGGGACAGAAACATCTCAAAGATTAGGCATATTAGTTAATAATATTAGCTGGGACGGACAGCAGATGGTTGGTGGGCCAGGCACGAGCCCGCATATCCGTCACAAGTAAAATATGCTAATTTCTCATGCCCCGATGGTAGCAGAGGAACTTGAAAGTGAGGCAGCAGGTGGACACTGAACCTGTGAAACTACATTACGTTGAACCAGAACAATGTTCTATCAAGGTCAGCTTGACTGGTGGCTATTCTCTAGTGCAGGGGCAGTCACACTGCGGCCCTCCAGATGTCCACGGACCACAATTCCAGGGAGCCCTGCCAGCATTACCGTATTCCTGCTGAGTACCCTCTCCGGACACCATTTCAAGTCTCCAGAAATCTCCCAGGCTGGAGTTGGCGACCCAATCCCGACTACTTATGGACTGATGTGCAAGATGGCGGGTGGCAGGATGCTCGACATTTATTCTTCTGTTCAAACCGAAAACTTCTGTTAAACTTCTCAAGTTGCCTTGCTATTGGCTGGGCTGGACCGTGTTCCTCTGGACAGGAAAAACTTGATATCCCAAGTGGCCCATCATGAATACTGCTGGGTATTCATCAACGGCAGCTCTAGCCAGATGACGCCCATACAACATTTGCTCACCCCTAAAAAGTGGGTGCATCAAGGTGCATTCGGACGGGGAGTCCCTGGATCAACCTGGTTCCACAACCAAGGAAAGGGAAGAAACCGTGTTGAAAAATCTAAGCTATGAAAAAGGTAACAGATTTCTTGGGAGTCGTGAAGCAAACTAGGAATGGAGGTTTTTAAAGAGCCCGGGGGCATGGCACGACATCCTTTATTCTTGCACACTTCCTGTCACAGTTGTGCGTCAAAACCGGTGCCTGTTCTGCCCTGAAGCCATGGTTGTTACTTCATGAATATGTAAGATAAGCAAGTCTATACCGAACTGGGGGGGACTTGCAAAAGAACACACTGAAAACGCACACCTTGGCCTCCACCTGCGATCAGAGGACTTGTCTCATCTGCCAAACGTCTGTTGGGTGACCGAAAGTCACGGGGATAAATAAGAAAAAGATCCTTTTTTCTCACTTTTTCCCCACCAAAAATTCGGAAACCCAGTAGGGTCAATCGCAGAATTCCGTCCACCGCAACACACATCACCGCAAAAAAGAAAAAAGACGAAAAATTATCGGGAGCCGAGAGCTGCGTTAATATACGAAAGCACTGTTTTCACAGAAGATATTACAGAGATGGAAAGTAAAAATCAGGACGGGGGGGGGGGGGGGGGTCCGCCACTGCCTTCTAGACAGAACTGATTAAGACTGCCCAAAAAACCATACCACTATGGCCTTAGCACAAGCCAAAACTGCAAGCAAAGTGGCCGAAAACAGCATTGTATTTTCAATAACTGCATACATTGCCACAAGCTGCACGCGGCATGCAAAACAGAAGCGGCACTTTAATTCTTGCTGTGCCCAAATCTGGCGAGGTGCATTAACATGCCTTACCTTCTAATCAGAAAGCCTAGTTCGGATATAAATACCACACAGGTGTCTGTATTCTGTTATCCAAAGGCAACCGCTCAATCTGGTGAACAAGAGCACCTGCAGACTATTTTTGACACCGCATCGGTTCGAAATAATACATACTCTTTAGACTCGGCTCTGGCAGTCAAGATGTTATTTGGTTAAAGAGGCACTGCGATTTCAACTTTGTTCTGTAACTCGCCAGGCAGACTCTTATAGGACAACAAGGGGGGAGAGTCAAGAGCGACAAAGGAATAAACTACTAAAACTTCAAGCCTTTTTTTCCTCATATCTGCGCAACCAAACATTTCCCCCTCTCGAACCTGCTTCTTACATCCTGAGACGTGATCTGGACCTACGGCAGGAATGACCAAATGTTATGTTGCGTGTTTGTCGAATTACAGAAACGCAGAACACCCGATATGAAAAACACGCACAAATGGCTCATGTAACATTAAATTTCTCCGTTGTGCAGAACAGTCTGCCTGAGGAAGTCGGGAACATCCCTGTTCTTGGCTTCCTACAACCCATGCAAAACGGGATTATTCAAAAGGGCTTTTCCGCATAGATGGCATAGGCTTGTACAAAATTACTTGGATAAACCATTAGGGGCGGTGTATCGTTTGCTGTGGCTCAGGAACATCTGCTTGGCTTGCGGAAGGTTCCGGGTTCAATCCCCAGCATCTCCAGCTAAATGATCTGGGAAATGATAATTATGCAATTTATTTCCTGCCGCTCTCAAAGCAGTTTGTTGACCCCATTAAAACCAGACATCACAAAATACCAAAAACCTCAACAACCCAAACTAATATATCTAATAGCAGAGGGTAGGAGGAGGGGCCAGCGATGTCACATTGGCCAGAGCGCAATAACACTGGGGGGGGGGTGCAACTATCTTCCTTACCGCCCTGGCCTCAACCATAGACCTGGCGGAAGAGCTCCATTTTGCAGGCCCTGCGGAACGCAGAAAGCTCCCGCAGGGCCTGGAGCTCAACCAGGAGCTTGTTCCACCAGGTCGGGGGCAGGACCGAAAAGGCCCCGGCCCTGGTCGAGGCCAGGCCTGCTTCTCTAGGGCCAGGGATAACCAACCAACCAACCAACCAACCAACCAACCAACCAACCAACCAGCCAGCCAGCCAGCCAGCCAGCCAGCCAGCCAGCCAGCCAGCCAGCCAGCCAGCCAGCCAGCCAGCCAGCCAGCCAAATTTTATTACAGTTGTTCAAACCAAGTTATATGAAGTCAATACATAAAAGACCAAAAGAATATGGTCATTTAATGTAATGCAATTTAAAACAGATAATAAAATAGAACTTAAAATTATGCTACTTTAGAGCATCGGATTTTTATGGCGGCGGGTCCGAGGATAACCAACAAATCAGTACCTGCAGAGCGCAGAGCCCTGCGGGGGGCATAGGTTGACAGGCGGTCCCTCAGATATGTGGGGCCCAGAAAGGCTCTGCCTGAGACCTTGGAGAGCTGCTGATTTTGTATTTTGTTAATTTGCTTGACATGGCCTGGGGCTGACTAATAACCTGAAACTGAATCTGCTGCCAGTCTGAGCAGGCCAGCCTTTCTTAACCTTTTTACCATTGAGAAACCCCTGAAACATTCTTCAGGCTTCAAGGAACCTCAGAAGTGGCATGATGATGCAGATGAGATGCAATTTAATATGGATAAGGCCCCACCCTTTATTTATATACTACGGACCGTTGTACTTGTAAATACAACGGGAGCTAGGTCTGCTTTTGGGGCTGGGGGAGAAGGCTCCTCCCCCCCAGCAGGGACGCAGCCTTTCCCCCCTCCCCGGGCCAGAAGCGTACCCGCAGCCTCCTTGAAGGCTGGACTCTGAGGCATTGTACGATTTTGAAGTCCCACCTCCAAAACTCCAGGAATATTTCCAACCCTGGGGTAGCCAACCTCCAGGTGGGGCCTGGAATTACAGCTCATCTTCATAGTATAAAGATCAACCCCCCAGACAGAAAGGGCTACTTTGGACAGGGTTGTGGTAGAAAAGTCAACCCTTCAAATCACGTGGAAGCAGTAACGTGGATTAGAACCACCGTGGAAGCAGCTAAGTTCCAAGAATTGCACCAGCTTATGCAGAACAGCAGATCAACGGTCATCCTGGAGCCCCAAACAGCTCTCCAGTTCAAATCCCATCCCCACGGGTGCTCTGAGGTTCTCAGCTGATCAGGATCTCTAGCCTGCTCTCCCTCCAATCCAGAGGTGCTTACCATATCGGAGCACTGGTGTGTGATCGCTCCCTGCTGGAAAAATTCCCAGCCACAAAGATGCCTGGACCTCTTTCCATCCTCGTAATTAATATGACATCGCCTGTCCCCGCCCACCACCTCTCATGACAGTGTGTTATATACGTTGCCCAGGCAAGTTAGTGCTCATTATCAGCTATTATGAGTTTCTTTCATCCACGGGCAGCTGGAGTCTGCATGAACTTGTTGACTTCTTCTTCTTCGAGAAATATTACACAATTGATTGCCTGCTGAAATCCCGGGCTACAGACTCCAAAATGTCCTGAGCTAATTACACTGCGCTGGAAAGTTGTGATCCTTTAAATGACGGACATAAAAGTCCTGATTGGATCGGGATCACTTCTTGGCCTCCCCTGCATCATTATGATCAGCACACTTTGGAACTATTTGATCTATTGTTCTATGAGCCCCGCATGCTCCTTTGGGACAGCTGCAGATTAGATATTTTTGTGGGGTTAATTATGAAGACTTTTGCAGTAGCAGTTATAGATAGAACTGTAGGGGGGTGGGAGGAAATCTAGACCTCTGGAGTTGCACCCAACTGACTGCGAGAACAGTGTTATCCTGCTGACTACAAAAGGACATTTGCAGGTTACTTTTGCGAAAAGTTTCCCTCGCAAATTTGCAGCCGAAGCTGGGAAAGATGGTTGTTGAAATGTTGTAGAGATGAATAATTTTGACAAAAAAAGCAAAGGCAGAAAGGAACTAGGCTTGCATGGAGATGGATGGGGCTAACAAGAAGCCACTTTCAATTACTGCTTTCACAACTGGGAAAGGGCCTGCCACGAATCACTAACTTTACATTTTTTATTGCCCCAATGTTTCTGTGAATGACAATTGAACCCAAAAGACTGATTTGCTTTTCTAGCAAAGAATTATCATACTGCATATTTGGACTTATGATGCTGTTTACTAATTTGCTACTAATTCGCTTTCTCCTTATATCTGTAGTCTTATGATCCCTGTCCCATTGTCTGAGGAAGTGTGTGTATGCACAGGAAAGCTCACGCCTTGAATAAATCTTTGTTGATCTTAAATGTGCCACTGGAGTCAAGTTTTGTGAGGAGAGACGTAAGCCACAATCACATTGTTTTATATATTCAGCCTCAAAGTGGGAAAATGCACTTTAATTCACAATGAGAGTTTAAGGTAAACCCACTGGGAAAGGCTGCAGCACAGACCCCACCGAAATTGCAATTTTTTAAAAAACAGGGTGGACAATCACTCTAATGCTGAACGAACAAGCAGAAAAGATCAGCAACAAGGAAACTAAGCTGAAATGTATGAAATTAGTGGGACAGCAGGTTGACGGGTGGGTAACCATACTCATTTTGCAAACTTAAAGACATGAGTGCTGGATTGAGGGGAGCATCAAGGCTTGGATCTTATGCCTTCCTTCAAGGATGGAGTCTTCTAGCCCTTTCTTGCACGCCCGGGGAAATGCCGATTGCCCCTTTGGGGTTGGGAGGTGAATTTCCTCCAGCCCAGACTGAGCTGGGATTCTGGATTTTTGAGGTGGGCATCATCTGGGCATGGAATTGAGGGTCACTGCGGGTGAGCAGGTAGTTGTGAATTTCCGGCATTTTGCAGGGGGTTAGACTAGATGACCCCGGAGGTCCCTTCTAACTATGATTCTACGACTGGGAAGAAAAAGGCCCTAGAAAGGAGGGAAGAAGAAGCATCCTGCTCACCCAGCAGAAAGCCTCACCGGAGGAATGCGCCACACAACAAGGATCTGGGTTCAAATACACAGAGTACTTCCTCTCAAAACAAAAACTTTAACATTTTGCAAAAAGGTCGCAGCAGCGGGAAGAGGGGAACGGTCACGCCTGCACAACCGCAGTGCAAAGAGAAATCGCAAGCGGCAACGCTCACACCAGCAGGCAAACGCTAAGAAAGTTATTGTTTCGTTGCCAGGGAAACGGAACGGGTCCTTAGAAGCCGGTTACAGAATCGGGACCCTGTGCAAAAAGGAGCAACAATTGTTCATTTATTGGGCCGAAACGACTGCTCAGACTCCTGGAAAATGTGCCAGCAGGTCTTTCCACCGAGCTATTTGTGACATCGTAATGGTTACTTTGATTATCCCCCCCCCCTTGCTAGGTGACAATTACGTGTGTTTTATTCCCACTGCCACTTCCCCCCCCCCCGTCTGTTCCTTTTCCTGGCCACGCAAAGGAAACGCAGGCGTGTAGTCTCACAGCCCCCGAAACAATCGCAGGGTTCGATTTTGCTCCGAGAAAGCCGAGAATTTGGGTGAAATTGAATTTAGCTCAGTATCGGCAAACATCCTACGCTCGACTCTCTCCCGCCGAACAAACTGTTCCCTTGTTTGTAAGCAAGGTTTGCTTAAGTGTAAATGGCACGGCTAAGAGAGCTTCAGACATCTGGGAGGCTTAAAAGCCATCATCTCCATGTCCTTCAAAAGGCCCTAAATGGCCTGCAGGCTCTCCGGAAAGTTCTCTGCGCACGCCATCCACCCCAGGGGATTTGGACTCACCTAGTTCAGGCCCGCTGCCCCTCGACAACCACTCTGTCCGTGTCAATCGGCCACCCAGACACTATCACCTTGCCAACTCCCATCCCTAGATGCGTTTCCCCCCAGAAACGTCTGGGGAAAAGCAGAGGCAAAATAGGAACGGAGCCTTTCTGCTTCCTCTTTGCCCATCTTCACCCAACAATGGGCCCATCACGTCATTCAGCTCAACACATCTCTGCTCACGTGTGTTGGGGAAGAACTTTCCCTGTTCAAGAGCACAGGAGAGTTACAAGACAAAAGCACACCAGGATGCTGTTTCTGTTGGCTGCAGAGGAGAGGACACGCAGTCATGGGTTTAAACTACAGTACAACGATATGGGCTAGATATCAGGAAAACATTTTCACAGTCAGAGTAGTTCAGCAGTGGAATAGGCTGCCTAAGGAGGTGGTGAGCTCCCCCTCACTGGCAGTCTTCAAGCAAAGGTTGGAGACACACTTTTCTTGGATGCTTTAGGATGCTCTGGGCTGATCCTGCGTTGAGCAGGGGGTTGGACTAGATGGCCTGTAGGGCCCCTTCCAACTCTAGGATTCTATGATTCATCAAAAAGAGCGAGGAAACCGTCAAGAGGAGACCCAAGTGAGTGATGGGCTGGGTGGAGGTAGGTCATACTGAAGCTGACTGCGCTCAGCTAGCCGTTCCCTGCACTCAGCGGTACCCAGTGATGAATGCTATTGAGTTTTTAATGGGATTTTAAGGGTTTTATGGCTTTATTCTGTAAGCCGTGGTCGTGAAAGGTGGGGTATAAATGTAAAAACAAACAAAATCATTCTGGGCTGGGATCGAGGGGCAGGTTCTGTGCAAAACGCCTACCTAGAGCTGAAAGACTGGCCCTGTATTTCTGGAGAGCACCGATCATGTCTTATTCAGATGTCTATTCCATATGCCAGCTATATGGGCCCCTTGCCATCCTTTTCCACAGGGAGATTGCTGCTCATTCAGGAAGAGGAAAGCTTAAATTCCTCCTGTGGCAAGGGGAAGAATCTACTTTCAGGCAGGTTGCGAAAATTTGTGCCTTTGTATACAGCTTGCTGGGGGGTAAACGGTAATGACTGGGGAAGAGAATGGCAAACCACCCCGTATTGAGTCTGCCATGAAAACGCTGGAGGGCGTCACCCCAAGGGTCAGACATGACCCGGGGCTTGCACAGGGGATACCTTTACCTTTATACAGAGCATGCCTGGAGATCATTAGTGGCCAAAAATGGGATTCTGCTATTTAAAACCCAATCCAGTGTGTTTACACTGTTTTTTTTTTTTTTGTACACTTTTGACATTTCTTTGAAATTCCGCTGGTAATCTACTTCTAGGGATTGTGTCCTGGCTAAATGCCATATCAAATCGGAAGAAATTTCTATTCTAACCCCTGCCTTCCTTCACCCGACTTGGCTTTTTGCTCTGAATGAAACGGAACAAGGGACGTTTCCGCCCCGCCGGTTGGTTCCTACGGGCCCAACCACAATATGCATTTTGGGCCGTCGCAAAGCTCAGTTCCTACAAAGCCTGCCTTTTAATGTTGATTAACAATCGGCGCCATAAATAAAAGCAGGCGGTGAATGAGGTCCTCAATTTGACCGAACTGTAAACTGCAAGGAAAAGCGAGCCCTTTCTAACGGCGTCACTCCACACGTCAGTAATTTCCATTTCAGGAAGCCATTGTGACTGGGCCAAGACAAAAAAGGGACAATGCGACTAATAACAGCAGCAGCCCCTTGTGGAGTTCAGCCCCTAAAGCACAGCCACGGCCCGTGATGGGCAAACAAAGACAGCAAAACACAGCTGCTTTTCATCGCCTTTGTTAACTGACCAGAGCAAAAAATACCTCCTAGTTTATTCATAGAAGAAGAAGAAGAAAAGAAGAAGAAAAGAAGAAGAAGAAAAGAAGAAGAAAAGAAGAAGAAAAGAAGAAGAAGAAGAAGAAGAAGAAGAAGAAGAAGAAGAAGAAGAAGAAGAAGAAGAAGAAGAAGAAGAAGAAGAAGAGTTGAGGGAGGGGAGGCTGAGGGAGCCCTGATATCACTGCTTGGTCAGAACAGTTTTATCAGTGCTGTGTTGAGCCCAAGGTCACCCAGCTGGTTGCATGTGGGGGAGCGCAGAATCGAACCCGGCATACCAGATTAGAAGTCCGCACTGTTAACCACTACACCAAACTGGCTCTCAGAAGCAGAGTGGGAAGGGGCCTTCAGGGTCATCTAGTCCAACCCCCTGCAGAATGTAGGCAACGGCCACGAGAGCCAAGTACGTACACCATCCCTTCTGTCCACCCACTTACGATCTGCCTAAATTCACAGAATTAGCCTTTCTGTCAGATAACAGTCCAACATTCTGTGTTTCACAGTGGCCAAAGCCCAGGTGCAAGTAGAAGGGCCACCAAAAGGGCCCGGACTCCAGGACCCCCCCCCCATGTTGTCCCCCCATCAAATGGATCATCATGTGGAAGCTGTTTTTTTTTTGCATCCTCACGTCCCACACGGTAATCCTTCATTCGAAACCTGCTTTTACGGCACGTAAGGCTTCATTTATCTTGCCCGACTTTTCTTGCTTTGGATGCAGTCCTGCTTTCCCCGCAAAATTCCACATTTATTGTGAACCTGACACTTCCCTTATCAGGAAAAAAAATAAATAATCACTCCACAGTTCTGGAGCAAGAGTCATTTTTGCAGAGTTGATCAAGGCTCACCGCCGTTCAAAAATATCCGAGTGTGCAGGTGGGAGCAGGAGAATGCGAACGGGCGCTATCCTCTGGTGAGACAAACATCTCAGTCAGTTCGGTCCGACAAACAGTGAAAAACCGCAGCTCATTTTTAAGGCTTCGGGTTCTTACGGCTACGCTGGACGGGGACTCACCTTCACAGGACTGACACGGCAGCAGCGTAAGAAGCCATAAATCATAACTGAAACGACCCAATTGCTTTGCACGTTCCACTTCAGGTACCCTGTTAGAATCACTTCAGAAAAGGACTATTTGTGTGGCAGAAGCCTAGGAGGGAAGCTCAGCTACAAATAGGCAAGGCTTTCTTATACACCAAGTGAAGCCGTTACTTAAATTTGGGCGGCCTTAGGAGGCAGAGGACTGGCTCTCATACTGTGAATTTCACTTCTCAGTGGTCCTACAGTGGATCAGTCTGCATTAATCGGATGCAGCTCCTTCCTCCTGAAATCCAGCTTGGTGTTGGGGTTAGGAGTGCAGAGTTCTAATCTGGCCAGCCGGGTCTGATTCCCCGCTCCTCCTCCACATGCAGCCAGCTGGGTGACCTTGGGCTCGTCACAGCACTGAGAAAGCTGTTCTGACCGAGCAGGAATATCAGGGTTCCCTCAGCCTCACCCACCTCACAGGGTGTATGTTGTGGGGAGAGGAAAGGGAAGGCGATTTTGAGCCACTTTGAGACTCCTTCAGGTAGAGAAAAGCGGCATATAAGAACCAACTCTTCTTCTTCTTCAGCAATATCAGGGCTCTCTCAGCCTCCCCTCCTTCACAGGGTGTCTGTTGTGGGGAGAGGAAGGGAAGGCGATTGTAAGCCACTTTGAGACTCCTTCGGGTAGAGAAAAATAGCATATAAGAACCAACTCTTCTTCATCTTCTTCCTTGGAGGAAGTCATTTGGGGTGGTTTCTGACGGAAGGGGCTTCTTCCTTGCTCACCTGGACCAGTCCGTAAGCAATCCTATTCCCCAAAATCACAAGACACACTAAAAACACCAAACAGCTGTTGGCAAAACCAGAAATTACACTTTGGAACAGGGGACAACATCAACAGGCGGAGGGGACAGCCCATCAGGCTCAAGCTACCTAAGCCTAGAACCAGAACATCAGAAATCACTTTCTAGTAGTTAAGTGGGACTTCCTTTCCCATGATTTGAACCCCCTACTCCTAAGCCTTGTCTCTAAAGCTGCGGTACACAACATGTCAACGTAATTCAACACAGCTAGCCTATCACCCCTTTTGCCCTCCTCTTTTCCAAGCTACACGGACTCAACTGTCTTGACCTCTCCTCATACAGGCAGGGATTCCAATCCCCCTGGCCCTGAACTGCTAAAAGAAATTACCATGTTTGGTGTATGCGAACAAACCGGGAGTGTTCATCACCCAAGCCTTAAAAGGACATGCCAGAAATGCTGCAGATTAAGGATGGGGCACACCAACCACTGCTTAGGTTGCAACCATTCCATTCCCCCTGGCTTTCACCATCTGCCTTTCCTCCCTTCCCATCCCTTTCTCCTCCTCTTTCAAACCCCGGTTGTCCTCAATTGGAAGCTGAAGGACTCGAACAGCATTGCTTCCTCTGCAATTCTGAGCAGAGTTACACCTTTCTAAACCTACCAACTTCGATCCACTTGGACTGTACCTCCCACAGGGTGAAAACAGCAACCGTTAGAACAGGACTCAAATTTCTCGGCTGGCAATGCAGGAACACATTAAAGGTAAAGGTATCCCCAGTGCAAGCACCGAGTCACCTTGGGGTGACACCTCCAGCGTTTTCTTGGCAGACTCAATACGGGGTGGTTTGCCAGTGCCTTCCCCAGTCATTACCCTTTACCCCCCAGCAAGCTGGGTACTCATTTTACCCACCTCGGAAGGAGGGAAGGCTGAGTCGACCTTGAGCCGGCTGCTGGGATCGAACTCCCAGCCTCGTGGGCAGAGCTTTCAGGCTGCATTTCTGCTGCCTTACCACTCTGCGCCACAAGAGGCTCTAAGGAACACATTACAGAATTCAAATGGCTTTTTTTTTTTAACATAGTAAAATATTCTTACCTCAATCAGCTTTCTCTCATAGGAGCTGGCGAGTTCCTCATTGTTTTCCACTTGTTTTTGCTCAGGGGGGCTCAATTCACTCTCCACGTTCCAAAAATTCGGCAGTACTGAAACCCAAACAAATGGCGATTCAAACCCGCAGCAATTTATTCTACGAGAATCCCTAGCCTTCCTGCTCAGGGGGAGAACAAAAACCACATTACTCTACAGCAGGGGTAGTCAAACTGCGGCCCTCCAGATGTCCGTGGACTACAATTCCCAGGAGCCCCTGCCAGCATTCGCTGGCAGGGGCTCCTGGGAATTGTAGTCCACGGACATCTGGAGGGCCGCAGTTTGACTGCCCCTGCTCTACAGTCTTTAAATCTTAAGGCAAACACCACGACACAACCCCTAACATTGAAAATAATGCTGCTAGAGAAAATAATTTTATAGCAAACGTCTTCTAGCATGAACCTTTTCTACCCAGCGTAATAATAAACGTGGGGCTGTTGACACTGCAGGGTCAATGCCCTTCTTTTCAAGCGCAGGACTCCCCAAACCATCAGCACCGTAACATTTCCCCAAGTCTCTGTTCTATTCAGCTGCCACCATTAAGGAGAGGCTGCCAGTTGCAATGTCTTTCTTTACACCAGCCTCTCTCAACTTTTTTACCGCTGGGAAACGTCTGAAACCTTCTTCAGGCTTTGAGAAACCTGATCGTGCTGAATGTGGCTGGGAAGCAGAGCTGTGGACACGCCCACCCGGAGCCCCTCCCCTTCCCACCCCCTCCAGGCCCATCATTGGCCATTTTGGGAGGAAGGGGCAGGTCGACATGACTATATAGGATCGCATCGCCCATAAATATTTAGCAAATGTTAAACATACATTACAAATGAATTAACTTCCCCCCCCATTCGGGAAACCCTTCTAGGCCCATTAAGAAACCCCAGGGTTTCACAAAACCATGGGTGAGAAAACCTGCTTTACACCAAGTCTCTCAAGGAGCAAAAAAGGCTGGGGGATAAAATGGATTTTTTTTTTTTTACTCCAACCCAGATGTTTTGGCTACTGCTGCTCATTTCTTTAAGCCACCGCCGGCCCAACAAACATGCCCCCCCCAATGCAGAAATGGCCACCCGGAAAACCAGGCCGCAGGCGACCACTGCAACGGGCTGGGGACTGCTCCTCCATTAGGCTACAGGTCTACGTGGCGCCTGAGCATTGCCTTCTTGTTGCGTTGCCCTTCAGCAGACAGCTTTCAGCTCCGACCTGCCCGTGTGCCCTCTTCCTATCTAGCATTTTTATTCCTCCTCCCCTACAAGGGGCGGTATACGTCATTATCCCCCTCCTCCTCCATGTTACCTTCACAACTACCCTGCGTGGCGGGCTAGGCTGAGAAAGTGGGCTTTGTGGTTTGAGAATCTGAACCCAGGTTGGCCTACGTTTCTGCTTGAGCCCGCTACCAGTTCAGAGATAAAACATCAACCTTAGATCTAACTAAATACACAGGCCCGGATCGTGTAATGATCCCCTATAAGAGGTCATCAGGTTACTATGAAGAACACAAATAACCAAAACACATTATCTACATTTGAAGGAACAGAAGATCACAAGGGCAAACATATCAGCGCACCCAATTTTACATGCGCTGTGCCACACGAGGATCTAGGAGACCCTGGTTCAGATCTCCATTCTTCCATGGTATGACGGTCTCCTTGGGCTGACCACACACTCTCAGATGAACCTACCTTACAGGATTGTTGTGAGGATAAAATGGAGGAGGAGAGGAGATTGTGAGCTAATTGGATCCCTTTTGTGGGGGTGCGTGGTTAAAATAAATTAAAAGTTGCATAAAGTTAATTAAAAGTTGCATAAAGAAACAGAATCATCTGTAACCGCTCCGCGGGAGCGGTATAAATAAAACAGTAAGGGCTTGGGGGGTGGCCGCTGTCCGGGGGGGGGCAATGATTGGCCCCTGGCCCAGGACTGACCTGGCCTCCCAACCTGCCCGCCCCCCAGCGTGGGCCACCTTCACCCCACGGCCGCCATTCCTGCAGTTGTGCACAAGGGGGTCCTAAAAATGTCCAGGTCCTACTCCACATCAACGAGGTTGGTGCTTAGAAAACTCAATCAAGTGCACAGTTTCAACAACTTCAGAATTCTTTTAAAATCCTATATTTTCTTATTTGGCAGCTACAAAAAAAGCCCCCAGTTTTGTCCTCACAGACTTTATTGTTTTGTTTCTGCCCTCGAGCCACGGCTAACTTACTGTGACCTCTGGTGGGATATTTCAAGGCCAGAAACGTTCAGGAACGCTTTGAGAATAACAGAATCATAAGAGCAGGACACAAACGCCAGGGTGATCGACGTCCAACCCCCTGCAGAATGCAAAGCTGCACAGCTACATCCCCGACCACAGCGAACGCAATTCTGAGCCCCAGATGATGCCCGGCTCAAAACAAACAAACAAAACCAGAATTCCAGTCCGGCCTGGAGGAAATTCGCCTCCTGACCCCAAAGTGGTGATCGGCAGGCATGCAAGAGAGAACTACCCGAACGAAGAACTGATGCAACCCCTTTCTGCCCACAATCCACATTTCTGTGAGCCAGCTATCTAACCTCTGCTTTAAAACTTCCAAGGAAGAAGAACATTGCCCACCCGTGCCTCACAGTCTGGTATTTATTCCTCGATGGCCTCCCACTCAAATACTCACTAAGGCCGACCGTGGCTGGCTCCCAAGATCAGCCTAGCCTGGGCTATCCAGGTCAGGCCAGAGACGTGTGTAACGGTAGATAACTTTAATTAGCAAATACGAGGAAAGATCTTCCTTTGCGTGTGCAGTTGGAGAAGGGCTGCCAATCACCGTGCTGAGCAAAAGGGTCCCACAGCCTGATTCAATAGAAAAGAGGCTCTCTATACCAGGGGTATAAGAGCCTCTTGTGGCGCAGAGTGGTAAGGCAGCAGACACGCAGTCTGAAGCTCTGCCCATGAGGCTGGGAGTTCGATCCCAGCAGGCGGCTCAAGGTTGACTCAGCCTTCCATCCTTCCGAGGTCAGTAAAATGAGTACCCAGCTTGCTGGGGGGTAAACGGTAATGACTGGGGAAGGCACTGGCAAACCACCCCGTATTGAGTCTGCCATGAAAACGCTAGAGGGTGTCACCCCAAGGGTCAGACATGACCCGGTGCTTGCACAGGGGATACCTTTACCTTATACCAGGGGTAGTCAACCTGTGGTTCTCCAGATGTCAATGGACTACAATTCCCATGAGCCCCTGCCAGAATTGTAGTCTATGGATATCTGGAGGACCACAGGTTGACTACCCCTGCTCTATACCACACAGATCACTGCTTTGGGTCCAGGTGTTCAAAGCAAAACAGGACACAGAGAAGTTAGCTTAATGAGAGCAAGGCAATTTTGCATGCACATAAAAAAAACTTTTTAAACTGAGTTGTGACATGCCCAAACGTTTCCTCGGAAGAAAAAGAAGTCATCTGGTTAGAGTTTTAAAAAGACTGCATGGCTTTTACTTGGCAGCGCAATGGATTTGGGGGCTGTATTTTATCTATCATTTGATTTCTTGACCGCGCCCTACGATTCCAGGTAATGAAGGTACAGGGCTTGTATGGGATGCAATGGAAAGCCTGGGCATCTGTTTGGCGTACCATCCGCCTAACGCACTAGCAGATGCCCTGTCAAGTCTCCTGGTGGCTGATTGGATGTTCCAGTTCCCAAGGCTACTGATCCTTGGGAGAAACCCAGTTCCTCGCAGCCATGGTGACATTAGGACTCCTGCAGTTTGGAACTGGTCCACGCAGCAAGCAGGCCACTCCCTGGATGTAATCTTTGCAGTGGGGATACAAACGGGTCTGCTGCAGGTTAGAAGTATTTATCTAGCAGTCCTATAGTCAGTTTGGTGCAGTGGTTAGGAGTGCGGACTTCTAATCTGGCATGCCGGGTTCGATTCTGCACTCCCCCACAGGCAGCCATCTGGGTGACCTTGGGCTCAACACAGCACTGATAAAACTGTTCTGACCAAGCAGTGATATCAGGGCTCTCTCAGCCTCACCCACCTCACAGGGTGTCTGTTGTGGGGAGAGGAAAGGGAGGGTGACTGTAAGCCGCTTTGAGCCTCCTTCGGGGAGAGAAAAGTGGCAGATAAGAACCAACTCTTCTTCTTCTTCTTCAGTAATATCAGGGCTCTCTCAGCCTCACCTACCTTACAGAAGGCGACTGTAAGCCACTTTGAGCCTTCTTCAGGTAGAGAAAAGCGGCATATAAGAACAGACTCTTCTTCTTCTTCAGTGATATCAGGGCTCTCTCAGCCTCCCCTCCCTCACAGGGTGTCTGTTGTGGGGAGAGGAAAGGGAAGGCGACTGTAAGCCACTCTGAGACTCCTTCAGGTAGAGAAAAGCGGCATCTAAGAACCAACTCTCCTTCTTCTACAGCTGAGTGTATGATTAGCAGCCAGCAGCAGGGGCACCGTAACCTACTTATCAGGGAGTCATTCAGCCATTTCTGTTACAGAGACCCAGAATCATACAATACATCCTTTCAGCCTTACAAATTACAACACACGCGCAGCCCTGATTTATCCCCGGCAACAATGATAGGCTTTACTCCCAGCTAATGAAAGGCAGCCAGAAGGAAGGATGCAAAAACAGTCACTTTGAGTAACTTTGTCATGATTGCTCTTCCCACCCCATTTCTCCCCGTCTATAAAACCTGACCATCCTACTCTGCTTCTATTCTTGTCAACACCTTCATTTCCATAATTGTAACACAGCAGAATACAGCTAGCCAAGATCCCCCCCACCCTCTGTAATTACACTACTCACAAAATCTGCCAGCATTTAATGAAGGATAATTTCTCCTATTATGAGAATCTTTATAAGATTTTTTCCCCCCATGAATAATCTTAATACAGATCATTACACTGAAACAATCAAACATGTGTATACTTGAACATTTATTTACTGCAGTGTGGACCAGGTAGAGGAAAATTATGCCCTATACAAAATTTTGTATTTATTCTTTGTTGTTGTTAGGTGCGAAGTCGTGTCCGACCCATCGTGACCCGGTGGACAATGATCCTCCAGGCCTTCCTGTCCTCTACCATTCCCCGGAGTCCATTTAAGTTTGCACCGACTGCTTCAGGGACTCCATCCAGCCACCTCATTCTCTGTCGTCCCCTTCTACTTTTGCCCTCGATCGCTCCCAGCATCAGGCTCTTCTCCAGGGAGTCCTTCCTTCTCATGAGGGGGCCAAAGGATTTGAGTTTCATCTTCAGGATCTGGCCTTCTAAGGAGCAGGCAGGGCTGATCTCCTCTAGGACTGACCGGTTCGTTCGCCTTGCAGTCCAAGGGACTCGCAAGAGTCTTCTCCAGCACCAGAGTTCAAAAGCCTCAATTCTTTGACGCTCGGCCTTCCTTATGGTCCAGCTTTCACAGCCATACATTGCAACTGGGAATACCACAGCCTTGACTAAATGCACTTTTGTTGGCAGGGTGATGGTCTCTGCTTTTTAGGATGCTGTCTACATTTGCCAGTTTTCCTCCCCAGGAGCAAGTGTCTTTTAATTTTTAGTATTTATTCTAACACAGCTCAAATGCCTATTTACCTGAGGTTCACTCTCTTCCTGCAGAAGATACCTTGTGTTAGGAGGCAACTACGTAAGCCATCCGGAGCTCTCTTAAGAGCGAGACATAAATATGCAGCATAAGACTAGCACGCTTTAAGGATGCCATATTCTCATACATACCTACCCTTATAGTAATCTTGGGTGGGGGAAATTTGCTTTGGAGTGGCCAAACTGTGGCTCTCCAGATGTCCATGGACTACAATTCCCATGGACTAGCATGGTGCTGGCAGGGGCTCATGGGAATTGTAGTCCATGGACATCTAGAGAGCCACAGTTTGGCCAACCCTGGGCTAGACATAAGGCAAAGTGAAAAAGTGTACATTTCAAAGCCTGCTCAGTCCCATCTCCTCCTACTGGGTCCTTCCTCAGCTTTCCCGTTGTTAGATTTCCCCATCCATTCAAAGTGTTTCAATTCCTGACTGTTGCCGACGTAATCTCTTAGAGCTAAATGCAAAAGGAAAAAGGGTCATGCATGCAAAAAAAAAAAAAAAAAGGAACCCAACGATTTGACCAAAGCTGAGTCATAACATCATTGCAACGTTTGAGAATGGCATTGATCAACGCGAAAGATCTTTACGGAGATCTTTATGTGCCGCTACCATGGACAGCAGACACATCAATGAACGAGTTTCAGCCGACCTACTAGCATTGGCAAGGACTGCTGACGCAACCCAGATCTATCGAGCATGACGCACGGTGATACATTTATGCCCCATCAAGAGAGCAGAAGATCATTGCTGATTGTGAGAAACTGACTGGAGAAATACTCGCCTTTTCCATCAGCACCTGAAGTTCATGAAAGTCAAATGCCAGGTGAAGTGGTGTGGAAGGGGATCCCACAGGCTGGATACTATTCACAAAAGAGGCCTTGCCCCTTACAGCTACCCTCTCTCTCTCTCTCTCTCTCTTGGAGGACCACCAGTGCAGGGCTTCAAACCCCAGTGGGTCTCAAAGAAGAGGAGGAGGGGGAGGAGGAGAAGTAGAATTGGTTATATGCCGCTTTTCTCTCCCCGAAGGAGGCTCAAAGCGGCTTACAGTCGCCTTCCCTTTCCTCTCCCCACAACAGACACCCTGTGGGGTGGGTGAGGCTGAGAGAGCCCTGAGATTACTGAAGAAGGAGAAGAGTTGGTTCTTATCTGCCGCTTTTCTCTACCCAAAGGAGGCTCAAAGCGGCTGACAGTCGCCTTCCCTTTCCTCTCCCCACAAGAGACACCCTGTGAGGTGGGTGAGGGTGAGAGAGCCCTGATATTACTGAAGAAGAAGAAGAGTTGGTTCTTATATGCTGCTTTTCTCTACCAGAAGGAGTCTTAAAGCGGCTTACCTTCCCTTTCCTCTCCCCACAACACCATGTGAGGTGGGTGAGGCTGAGAGAGCCCTGATATCACTGCTCAATCAGAACACCTTTATTAGCGCTGTGGCGAGCCCAAGGTCACCCAGCTGGCTGCATGTGGGGGAGCGCAGAATCGAACCCGGCTCACCAGATACGAAGTCTGCACTCCTAACCACTTCACCAAACTGGCTCCTCAGGGAGTCCTCCTCAGCTGTCCTGAGCCCAAGAAATTCAGACCGTACCAGGAGTCCTGTTACGATAGCTGGCATTCTAGCCTTACGAGCTAGCTTCCTTGCTGTCTGCATTCTGAACCAACCGCAGTTTCCATGGAGCTCTCAATTCCTATGCAGAGAACTACGAGCGATCCAGCCAGATTACTCGGCTTCTAATATTACTGCACAGAGACAGTGGCCTCGCACTTGGAGAATGCAGTCCCTGAACAACGCATACATATTTATACACACATGTACTTCTCCCCCATGGGGGAAAAATCATAAAGGATGGTTTGAAAGAAAAATCATAAAGGATTGTTTTCTAGGGCTGATCCTGCGTTGAGCAGGGGGTTGGACTAGATGGCCTGTGTGGCCCCTTCCAACTCTATGATTCTATGATCCTGTGTTGAGCAGGGGGTTGGACTAGATGGCCTGTGTGGCCCCTTCCAACTCTATGATTCTATGATCCTGTGTTGAGCAGGGGGTTGGACTAGATGGCCTGTGTGGCCCCTTCCAACTCTATGATTCTATGATTCTATGATTCTATTAAATCTCTTTTTACTCTGCTGTAGACTCCACCAACCTCTTAAGCCATAAACAGGGCCTGTCGTCTTACTTTCAAAGGACAGCGTTGACTGCTGCAGGGATCTAAAGTAACGCTCACTGCAGTTTCCGTAGAGAGATGTGCACACAGGTACGTACACACAAAAGCAAGTTGCCGTTTTGCTTGTTCACAACACACCCAAAGCTGGCTAGCCTGAACCATCAAATATTCTTTTTTGTCAAGTCTTATGGGGGAAGGTGGGGGGGACAGAGAAATGCGATAGCCTCCCTTGACATCTAAAAATTACTGGATGACAGTACTATGCGTTAAGTGTGTCTATTCGACACCATCAAGACTGAATTTATCAATGATGCACTAGGGATGAATTTCGGATCAAACAGGGAGTTCTGTCTTGTCCACACAAGGTAGGTGCCTGTGTGTGTGTATTCAGTACCGCTTTGCACTCACCTTCCACAGCCTGACCTTCCCTTTTCAGCATCTGGACAGCTCCAACGTATTTCTTCAGCTGCACTTTGAGGACCTCATTTTCCCTAAAAGAGCAAGAGTAAAGGAAGCAATATTGTCGCGTCAGCCCAAAACAGACACACAATCTGAACTGATATAGAAAATTATGCTAATAACCACCTTGAACCGAAAGACAGGACACAAATGTTTAGAAATCAACTAGCCCAAAACACACTGTTATCTATATCCTTCACCTGCTATACCTGGCTGTATTTTATTACTAGCTCAGTAAATTCATTCATTCATTCATTCATTCATTCATTCATTCATTCATTCATTCATTCATTCATTCATTCATTCATTCATTCAATATTTATATACCGTCTTCCCTGGAGGCTCAGGGCGGTTTACATAAGAACAAGGAACAATACGTAAAACGGTCTATAAAACCATGTGAATAAACCTTATAATAACTAATCGTTGTAACCATATAACAATGTAACAGTACAATACAATACAACAGCGCAACAACACAAACAGGTCCAGAGCATATTGGTGGAATTCCGAGGGGGGGTGGGGGGGGGAGCAGGGGCCCTTCGGTTGCTGTTGATTACGTCTGGTCTCAGCCAAATGCCTGACGGAAGAGCTCCTTTTTGCAGGCCCTGCGGAACTGTTTAAGCTCCGTCAGGGCCCTGATCTCCTCCGGGAGCTCGTTCCACCAGGTGGGGGCCAGAACAGAGAATGCTCTGGCCCTGGTCGAGACCAGACAGACTTCTTTAGGGCCAGGGATCCTTAGCTGGCAGTAGAGCGCAGAGCTCTTTTGGGGGCATAGGCAGGGAGGCGATCCCTCAGGTACACTGGGCCTTGACCGCGTATGGCCTTGAAGGTAATGCAGAACCATCCCTCCAGCGCATGGTGTCTTTTGAGGGAAGATGGAAGCGTTTCTGCTTGGCTTGGTTAGCCCGGTATCTCACAAAATGGCACATGTTGTATTAATGATGACATCAGCGCATCCCGATTGGAGCCCTCGTCTTTAGTAAGCAGCTCCGTGCTGTAGCTAGCACGGTGATCGATTTTGGGTGGTTTGTCTTTTCTCGCCTATAGCAAGAAGCTTGATGAATGCAATTATGCCAGGGAATTCGACAGAGCATGATACGGAACTCGCCTATGAAACGTTACTCCTCTGCTACTATAACATCCGCTAATTCTCAATGAGCCCAGTCGTCTGGAATTGTATCAAGACCAGGACGCGCATGGTATCGGGATCAGACAACGAGCGGTGATATTTTTGCAAAAATATAAAATATCAAGAATTGGCTCTAATTTAGACGCCGACTGTAACGTAGCCCGCAGGAAGAACTGCCTGGCACACCACCTGTTCTATTTATGGACCACTTTGACCTCGTTTCCGTATGTTGAAAAGCTCCTGGAATCCATGAAAGATATTATTTGTGCCCTAAATCCTTGCCCGTACTGTCTCCTAAAATATAAAGACCATATCAACAAATCCTCAACATTTATTAGATGCTAATTCAGGCCCCTTTCTCCTGACTATTCAAAGAGGTGGTTATCCCTCCGCTACTAAAAAAAATCATCCCTACAGAGAAATAATGCAGGCAATTATCACCTTATTTGAAATCTGCCCTTCCTAGGCAAAGTGACTGACAGAGCAGTACATGACCACAACTCCAGGTCATAGAATAATAGAGTTGGAATGGTCCTCATAGAGTTGGAAGGGACCTCCTGGGTCATCTAGTCCAACCCCTGCACTATGCAGGACACTCACATCCCAATCGCTCCTCCACTGTCACCTGCCCACCCCCCCCTTGAGCCTTCACAGAATCAGCCTCTCCATCAGATGGCTCTCCAGCCTCTGTTTACAAATCTCCAAAGATGGAGAACCCACCACCTCCCGAGGAAGCCCATTCCACTGAGAAGCCACTCTGACTATCAAGAACTTCTTCCGGAGAAACCGCTCTGTCAGCAAATCCTTTTCCAGACTCTTTCTAATGAAGCTATGGGACAGAGACGGCTCTGCTAGAGTTAGTTGATGACCTCTGTCTAAATGCCTATGCGTAGACAAAGGACACGCCTCATTGCTCCAACTGGATTTATCTTCTGCCTTTCACACAGGGGACCATGCCAACTTGTTGGGCTGCCTTATTTTAATAGGCTCCTTGACTACGGTCCTCTCCTTCCCCTGACCAAGCTCTTCCTCAGTGAGATAAAGGTAAAGGTAAAGGTATCCCCTGTGCAAGCACCGAGTCATATCTGACCCTTGGGGTGACGCCCTCCAGCGTTTTCATGGCAGACTCAATACGGGGTGGTTTGCCAGTGCCTTCCCCAGTCATTGCCGTTTACCCCCCAGCAAGCTGGGTACTCATTTTACTGATCGAACTCCCAGCCTCATGGGCAGAACTTCAGACTGCATATCTGCTGCCTTACCACTCTGCACCACAAGAGGCCTCAGTGAGATATCAAGAAGCAATTCTACTGTCTGATGAGTTACCAACCGAGACAACACATTAGCTATCCTAGAAACGGACTCTCAGTGACAGATCTCATCAATAGAGATGGTACCTTTGGCTTGCAACTTTTTAGGGAAGGAAATCAAAGGACACGGCATTTGAAATCTTAGCCGCATCAGGGGTTCTACTCTGAAGTCAGGAAGGATGGGCCTGAGAATTCCCTATAAACCTCCTTAGCTGGGATTCAAGTACTGCTGATTCAACACACCATGAAACCAGGGCTCCTTTCTCTGACTTCTGCCCTCGCATCTGTAGGAAAGCGTCAGCTCTTCATGACCTTTGAGTGTAATTACTTTTCTGAGCCTAGAAAACTTAATTCTTCCTTTGCTCCAAAAATATCGATCGTACGGAGACATTGCCATTTTTATCAGAAGAGAACAGCAGACCTTCGACACTTTTAGCTGAGAAATTTTGCGATAAACGGTTCAAATAGGGTCTAGCTTTTTATTACATATTTTGAATTCTGCTTAGAGCTAATAAATTAAGAAGCAGTATGAGGTGGAGAGAGAGAGAGGGAGACCCACATCGGCAAGGGGAAGCAAGGAGTAACCTCCTTACCTTGCCAAGGCTTGGGTCTTCGCTGCATAGCGCTCTTCCTGTTCCGAAACCTTCTTCTTCAGGGTGTCGATTTCCTGACGGAGCCCTGCAGAATGTTCCATTTCTCCATCGAGCAGGTTCCGCAAAGATCTGAAAGAAGGGGTGCAGGGTTATTGAGGATGCTGAATTCTGCTCACACGCAACAGCCGTCAATGAACACATTTCCAGAGAATCCCTATACATTACAGCTACGAGAGCCAGGAGTAGGGGACAGAACGCGATTGGCTGGCTGCTGGACAGACAGGCAAGCCGGTTGGAGGAGGAGGCACTCAAGGGGCGGGACAGCCGTCCTGAGTGGGTGTTAAGTGCTGAGTGACACTTAAGCCATGAGACACACTCTTCCACCCAGAAACATTAAGTGAAACAGATGTTTAACTTGTAGCACCAAAAATCTCTAGAATCCAGCCTGGCTTTGAGAGAATTCACCTACCAAGCCACAGTGGTGATCAGCCTTATACATTCCTGCAAAGTTTATGCTAGTAAGGGGTGGAAACGTGGGACTATAATAATCAACGTGTTGCCTATCAAATCAGTTCCAACAAGAATGATCATGAGCTCTGTATCGCTTCTTCAGTAAACTGATTTTGCTATGATGCCAAATGTGTGCATTGGAAAGGGAGTTGCCGGAACTCCCATCTATATCAGCAAATCCTCATTTTTAAGGGAATCTATCTGACCATAAGAGAGCCTCTTGTGGCGCAGAGTGGTAAGGCAGCAGACATGCAGTCTGAAAGCTCTGCCCATGAGGCTGGGAGTTCGATCCCAGCAGCCGGCTCAAGGTTGACTCAGCCTTCCATCCTTCCGAGGTGGGTAAAATGAGGACCCAGCTTGCTGGGGGGTAAACGGGAATGACTGGGGAAGGCACTGGCAAACCACCCCGTATTGAGTCTGCCATGAAAATACTGGAGGGCGTCACCCCAAGAGTCAGACATGACCCGGTGCTTGCACAGGGGATACCTTTATCTGACCATAGAAGCACACCATGCCATTCAAGTAACAGACAACAGAAACTTGCAGGTCCCGTGAAGTTAACCTCCATTATCCTTATTATTATTATTATTATTATTATTATTATTATTATCATCATCATCATCATCATCATCATCATCATCATCATCATCATCATCATCATCATCATCATCATCATTCGATTTATTACCCGCCACTCCCTTGCAGCTCGTGGCGGGTTACAACATCTTAAAAACCCCATAAAAACCATAAAAACCATTAAAACAACACTCTAGCTTCGACAATATTGGTTTGCTAACTGTCATGGCAAGATCGGCTACTTCCCCTTCCTACTACTATCAGGTGGAGAGGGGATCCTGATGGTACCGGTCCAAATCCCAATCCCAGATCCCGGGGGGGGGGGGGGGCGTAGATGTTAGCCTTGGCCTCAACCGTAAACCTGGCGGAAGAGCTCCGTCTTGCAGGCCCTGCGGAACGATGGAAGATCCCGCAGGGCCCGCAGCTCTCCCGGGAGCTCATTCCACCAGGCAGGGGCCAGGACCGAAAAGGATGCAAAACTGCAGAGTTCCAATCAGATATTCATGGAGCTCCAAGCAAATCTGAATGGGTTTACCCAACATGGGTAGCAGAGAGACATGAAGCCGCCTGTGGAATTCCTGTCTTCTTACCTGCTCTGCTCTTCGAGTTCATGCTTTCGAGACATCATGGCCACGATGGCTTGCCGAAGCTCAGCTATGGAAAAAAACGGAGGGGTTATTCTATTATTCTTACGGGTTAAAGTCCCTCTATGCACAACACAGGTACGCTCTCAGATTCACTCTCAAGAAGCCGGGGGGAGGGGGGGAAAGGAAAATATGAAACGCGACCATTCACAAAGTCCCTAAATGCTTTTGAACATTAGGCCCAATTGAGAAGAAAGGATTCTGTCCCTCGATGCTGTTGGGTGTTAATTTAATCTTCCACCACCTTCAACAGGCAACTAGACTGTGGCAGAATAGCAGCTGGTCACCTCTGTCTCCCTATCTGGAGTCTAGAGAACTCGGTAGAGGACTCCTCCCTTGGGAGAACTTCTGCACTGAGGTATGTCATGGTTGGGAGCTTTCTTAAGGAGCCAAACCCAGAGGGACGGAGCAGAGGGACAGTCCAGAACAAATGGGATGAAATTAATTCAAAAGAAATCCCGTCTAAACATCCGGAAGAAGTTCCTGACAGTCAGAGCGGTTCCTCAGTGGAACAGGCTTCCTCGGGAGGTGGTGGGTTCTCCATCTTTGGAGATTTTTAAACAGAGGCTGGAGAGCCATCTGACGGAGAGGCTGATTCTGTGAAGGCTTAAGGGGATGGGGCAGGTTACAGTGGACGAGCGATGGGGTTGTGTCCTGCATAGCGCAGGGGGCTGGACTAGATGACTCAGGAGGTCCCTTCCAACTCTAGGATTCTATGACCTGGAGTTGTGGTCATGTACTGCTCTGTCAGTCACTTTGCCTAGGAAGGGCAGATTTCAAATAAGGTGATAATTGCCTGCATTATTTCTCTGTAGGGATGATTTTTTTTTAGTAGCGGAGGGATAACCACCTCTTTGAGTAGTCAGGGGAAAGGGGGCCTGAATTGGAATCTAATAGATGGAAATTTTTAAGCAGAGGCCGGATAGCCATCTGATGGAGAGGCTTATTCTGTGAAGGCTCAAGGGGGTGGCAGGTGACAGTGGATGAGCGAGAGGGCTGTGAGTGTCCTGCATAGTGCAGGGGGCTGGACTAGATGACCCAGGAGGCCCCTTCCAACTCTAGGATTCTATGAAACCCCATTAGCCTGCACAAAATTCTTAAGAATGCCCATGTTGAAAACGGAGAGGAGGGAATTGTGGGACGTAGAGCGTTCCCTGTGCCAGAGGTGGAGGTACAGAACATCCCTTGGCAGTTCTTGACTAGCCTGTAGTGACCAGGTAAATGCCAGAAAGAACCAGACGAAGCCACGCCGGTTTCCCAGCGGCACGCTTGCTTTACAGGGTGCTCTAAATAAAGGAGACGTTAGTGAACAGTTCCCACGCCCAGCTACGAACGACTCTCTCCTCCAAAAGCAAATCATTAACATTAGCTTCACCGTCGACAATGTCAATGTTTATGTTTAAATCAACTCTCAGCATAGCTGGAAATGAGGTTAAATATCACCCACTGAAACACATAACGTTTTTTTTTTATGCGTTTAAAAATAAATCAACTAGCGGAAACCACAGAAGGAGCGGAAGAGCGCTTCCTCCCCCTGCTGGCCACCAATACGTTGGCATCCTCTATCAGCCATTTAAAAAGCGTCCTTACCTTCCCTCCTTCTATCTGTCACCCGCAGCATGCCCACGAAACCAGAAGAAAGCTTTCAAAAATGAGCATTCTTCCCGGGAGAATAAATGTCTAGGGAGGAGACTTTGGCTGGCATAACAGCAAGAGTGCTAGAGGAAAATCTGGAGGCCCAGGCACAAACGCCCACTCAGCATCCTCCCAATTAAGCCTACCTCCAAGGGTTGTTGTGAGGATAAAATGGAGGGGAGAACAACGAATGCCCCTGGGGGGAGGGGGAAGGGGAGAGGACATAAACAAAATATATAATCAAATATTTTGTAAGGCATCTCCACTTGCACTCCGCAGATGGTCGCGCTGTGGACTCGTAAAATTATAACCAAAGCAGAGATTGGAGAGAGATTCTCATTGTGTCTCATGAACTTCCAAAGATCCTTTAAACTGGAGATGCCAGGAGAAGAATTTGGGGCCTTCTGCATGCAAGCCAGCTGCTCTGCCATTGAGTCAAAAGTACCCCGTCTGTTCACTCGCAAAGAACAAGCCCGAAAAGCTTTCAAAACACGCTTTCTCCCAACTCCAGTCCGGGAGTTACTCACCAACGGTCATGCATTCCGGCACACCGGCCGACGGCAACAGCTCACTTAGGGGGCTCCCTTGGGCACGAGGGCTCCCTTCGCCCCTGTTGGGTGAAAGAATAAGGCGAATCATAGAATCATAGAATCATAGAGTTGGAAGGGGCCACACAGGCCATCTAGTCCAACCCCCTGCTCAACGCAGGATCATAGAATCATAGAGTTGGAAGGGGCCATACAGGCCATCTAGTCCAACCCCCTGCTCAACGCAGGATCATAGAATCACAGAATCATAGAGTTGGAAGGGGCCACACAGGCCATCTAGTCTAACCCCCAGCTCAACGCAGCATCATAGAATCACAGAATCATAGAGTTGGAAGGGGCCACACAGGCCATCTAGTCCAACCCCCTGCTCAACGCAGGATCATAGAATCACAGAATCATAGAGTTGGAAGGGGCCATACAGGCCATCTAGTCCAACCCCCTGCTCAACGCAGGATCATAGAATCACAGAATCATAGAGTTGGAAGGGGCCATACAGGCCATCTAGTCCAACCCCCTGCTCAACACAGGTTCATAGAATCATAGAATCATAGAGTTGGAAGGGGCCATACAGGCCATCTAGTCCAACCCCCTGCTCAACGCAGGATCATAGAATCATAGAATCATAGAATCACAGAGTTGGAAGGGGCCACACAGGCCATCTAGTCCAACCCCCTGCTCAACGCAGGATCATAGAATCATAGAGTTGGAAGTCATTCAGACCAAGTTATAGGAAGTCAATGCATAAAAGACCAAACAAATATGGTCATTTAATGTAATGCAATTTAAAACAGATCATCAAATAGAACTGAATAGAGACGTGACCGTATGAGCAAGTCAGCTAAATGGATGCTCTCCATAGCATGTGCCTTCTCTTCACAGACTTCCCAACTGACCCACTGTAAAGCAAGTCTTCAGCACGTGTCTCATGCAACAGCCAAACACACCATATTTTGGTCCATGCAGCCTCAGTTGCCGGTTCAAGGTGCCATGTTTGAGAATTCGTTCCAGGACCTTCATTTTAAGTAACGTCACTTTTCTCAAAGACCAAAAGGTTAAGAATTCCGCCCTCACTTTCACTCTTGACTTTTTTTGCGCTTGAATGCACGGGAAGAAAACACAGAAAACCCAAGAAAAAAAACTATCGGAATGAATGCCTACCGCAGATTCCCTTTGCATCATCCTTTTGAGCTGCCCAAGGCTTTATGCATGTCCCTTTCATGTTGCCGTAGCAAACCAGAAAGAAAGTGATTTCAGACAGTTTCGGACCGGCTGATCTTCCGCACAGAAGTCAGCTTGAACAACCTTCACCTCTTATTTGTCTTCCCAGACTTAAAATGTAGCAGAGATGCTTTCAACAGTCCCATCCTCCATCTTATCAGTGGCCTGTGCAGGGAGTGCCTTTTCAATGGTGACCTACAAATCTGTTCGGCATAATATATTTCTGGTAAGGGCTTGGAGGAGGAGCTGGTCTCATGGCTTAAGTGCCACTCAGCGCTTAACACCCACTCAGGGCGGCTGTCCCGCCCCTGAGCGCCTCCTCCTCCAACCGGCTTGCCTGTCTGTCCAGCGGCCAGCCAATCGCCTTCCATCCCCCACCCCTGATCACCCCCTCCTCCTTCCGCTTCCCTCCGAGGCTCGGAGGCTGCAGATCCCTGCTGCGTGAGAGCTGCCCCTGCTGGTGAGTTCCCTTCCCAAGGCCTTGCAGCCTGCAGCCTTTCCAGGTCCTGTGGGGAGGGAGAGGCCATCTGTAGAGTTCTTCCACCCCATCCCCCCAATCTAGCACCCATTGTATCCCTGAATGCAACAGGCTTGGCCCCAAGTTACAGACAAACCTCCCTGCAAAGCCCACTGAATATGAAACCTTGGCCCTTTGAAGCCGGCCTTCTGAGACCTGTTCAGAAACAAGATTTCTTCCTACCAAACACGTTTAGCGGTAAAATAAACAGTAAAAATAATAGTCTCCTCGGCTGTATACCTGTAGTGCAGTTCGGTGTTCCTCTGGTCCAATTCAACCATGAAATCGATACTTTCAGCCCCGTCCCCGTTCTCCAAGGTATCTAAAATTGTACACAGATATTTAGAAGAAATTACAGCATAACCATAGCGCCAGCAAATGCCGTTCTTCTCCGGGCCCTGCTCCACACTGCATTTTCTACCCAGCCTCATTAACATTCACACTCAGCTGTAGGAGGATTTCCCTCTGGGATGATCCCTAATCTTGGGGAGGAATGCTTTGATACATTAAATTAAAGACTGTAATCAAGAACACCAGCGCGGGGTGAGGGGGTAGAAATCCCCCCCTATTCTTGAACATCTTTATTTAACACTGACACATTCTTCACTTAAAACAAGCCACATGTTTATTTGCCATCTTTACCCCTCCCAAAAAAACCACTCTGTGGAGCTGAGCACAGCACACAGCAGCCTCACTGAACTGGACTCCCTCAGAAATATGTTCTGTGAACAAGCACAGGTGTTCCCGTGGGCACACATACAAAGATTAAAGGAGCTTTGACTCCTAAAAGCAGACACCCTGGAAATCTTCCTGGTCCCTAAGGAGCTGCCGGCCTAGATCTCTTCTACTGCAGACTGACACAGCGACCCTCGTGAAACACACCCAAGTCCATCAGCCCAAGGCAACCAGAAAGCTACGCACAATGTCAGGAAGTGGGAAGAGAAGGAGGAGGAAGATGAAGGGGGAAAAGAAGAGCTGTTTTTTATAGCCGCCATTCCAGATGGCGGGGCTGGCCATGGAAAATGGTACAAGTGAGGCTGGCTCAGTGCTGGGCCTGGCCAGCTACCGTGGCCTCTGCACGCTGTCTTCTGCAGCTGGGCCCACCACCAGGAGTGCGGGTGAAGGTGGAATGGGTGCGACGGTGGCTGGCCAGGCCCAGCCATCAGCCCTGCTCGGTCCTCCACCCCCTCAGCCACCCACCCCACATCTACTGGCGCACTCCTTGGTGTGGGACAAATGGGCGTCACATCCGTAGTCATTTCCATTTCAGGGAGCGTGCCAGTAGATGTGTTTCCGCATCAAAAAGAAAACTCTTTTTTGATAGATCAAAAGTAATCTGTATTTTCCCTGGAGCGCCACTCTTCATCTCCCACCCACGTACAGAGAAGGCGCCACAGCAATACAGAGGCATCAAGAGTACACTCTTTCCTAGGTGCACACGGAGCATTCTCTCTCTCTCTCTCTCTCTCTCTCTCTCTCTCTCTCTGCAAAGAAAATCCACCTCAAAGCCCTTGGGTAGAGGGTAGGGGAAGGAGGGGGCGTCCCTAAACAAAGGACTTGCATAAAACATTAAGCGGCAGGCTTGCCGCAGCGTTGCCATCATCAAGGATAACATTTCACTTGCCAGCTCAAACGGCATGCATTTTAATAACTGCTCCTGTCAGACACACTTCACACCTCATTGAATCCGGCCACGGGAACAGTCAGTGTTTTTTAAACAGGGCGATAAATACGCACCAGTCGGACAGGAGCAGCCAGAAGCGCTGACAGGGAACAACACCTCGGAATCGTCGTTCAGGGTCTGCAGAGGAGTCCAAGCGCTGACCGTCACATTGCTTGTAATGCCCTGAGAGGGTCTAAATTTTTTTAAAAAGAAATGTTTTGGGTGGTCATCTAATTCTGAGGATTCACCCACCATGTCGATCTCACTCTTTTCTGCTGCTCCAGACAGACGAACGTTCTAACTCGATCTACCCCACGTGCAAAGTCTTTAGCTGGAGAATCAGGACAAGGATCCGCACTTTGCATAAGCTCATTGACAGGATTTATCTTGACAGAAAGGTTGAGGAAGGGGGTTGCACAACACATATATCTTGGATTGGGGAGGGGGGCACAGGGGCAGCATTTGGCGGGAACGTTGATTCACACAGGAAGAGCAATATAGTTTCCTCTGATCTACAAGGTGCCAAAACAACCCATCCGGCCATCTGGTGTTTAGTCCGAGCGCCCAGCGAGGCCAAACTTGTGGGAAAAGGTGAACGCGGGACAAAGCTTTGAAATGCAAGCCAGGGATGGGAGGGGCACTCTCGAGCGGGCCCAGGAAGGTGCCGCAACTCAGTGGGAGATCCGGGAGCACCAAGGAATGACGGGAGCCTCGAAGGGGGTGAAAATTACGGGTCAGGAACTAGGGGTTCGTGAGAAAAGGACACTCTCCCCGAAGCTAGCCTGGTTACACAAGGAGACTCTACAGCAGCAGAGTAGATCAGAGACCCCCTAAATGACAAGATGACCCATGAGGTCCCTTCCAATTTATTCTATAAAAACAAACAAGCGAAAACCCACAGCTGGAGAAGCTCACAACACTGCCATTGAGAGTCCCTAACATGACTTGGGGCCCAGCCCACAGGCTGAAGACTGCTGCCGTACAGCTCTGCATTGCGGTATTTGATTTATTTATTGTTACAAGATAGATTTATATACCACTGTACTTGCACACATCCCCTCAGGCACACACCCCCTCCCCTCCCCCGCCCTGAGGTCAACCCAAAAGCGATTTGCTTTTTGATAGCAAACATTCCCCAAACATGAAGCAAAGCAGCACTAGGCCATAGTTTTCAGCTGTCAGAGAAAAATTTGGTAACATGATGCCGCTACCAACCAGCGGGGAAAAGTAGGGAAAAGCTACAGCAGAACCAGCTTACAGCCCCCTGGACCATTTGCTGGGTGGAATCCAATTTCCTGAGTTTTCCTCTCAGCCTGAGAGTCGTCCGCCTCAGGAGAGCCTCAGGAGTGGTCTCATGTTTTTTCCGCGTCTTTCTGAAGACTGTGCCCTCCCTTCCAAATTAAAGCCATGTGCGACCGAACTGCTCCAGGCATAATGACCACGAAAACAAGTCCTGCCCTTGGCACTCTCCAGAATACTCACTTTCCAGAAGGTTCTTTATCTTCCACTAGGTGTTGGATTCCCACCGCTCGTCCACAGGTCTCTAAGTTATCGTCGACATCATCGTCATCTATACTTTTAACATCAAACTTCCGGAAGCCGGCGTCTCCGTTCAGATTAATGGGGTCGTTTTTGAACAAAGTCACCATGTGCTTCCCGTTCGGTTGAGCCAGGGGGGCCGAGAAAGACAGGACGTGCCCTGCAGATCGGTCAGGGTTCCTTTCCAAGCTCCCGCCTGCAACAGTCACCCCTAAGAGGTCACCCAAATCTGGCTCGTCTTCGTGGTCGTCGAACGAAATAATGTTGACTTTTCTCCTTCTCCTCCCACCATTTCCATAATGCAAATCTGGGGGGGGGAAAGGCAAAAATTGAAGGAGTGTCTGTCCGTCTCTCTTTCTCCCTCTCCTACCCACTCTCCCTCTTTTCCGATCTGTTGCAAGAAATAGCCCTTTAACATGGGAATCAGGGAGGGAAAATATTTGCACATTTGATCCAACCTAAGAATAGGACAGGACAAAATGATTCCTGTATGTTCCAGTTCTTTGCAAAGCTATTCAATTATTCAATGTATTGTTCTTTACATTCCATGTGAACCGCCCTGGCTGAGGCTGGTGCTCTCAAATCCTGACTCAGTCCTGATTGTCTGAGGCAAGTGCTGTCATCTCCTGACAGTCCAGATTGGCTGGGGCAGGTGCTCTCACTTCCTGAATCAGTCCTGACTGGCTGAGGCCAGTACTGTCACTTCCTGACTCAGTCCTGACTGGCTTAGGCAGGTGATCTCACTTCCTGATTCAGTCCTCATTGGCTGAGGCCAGTACTGTCACTTCCTGACACAGTCCTGATTGGCTGAGGCTGGTGCTCTCACTTCCTGACTCAGTCCTGATTGGCTGAGGCAAGCACTGTCATTTCCTGACTCAGTCCTGATTGGCTGAGGCTGGTGCTCTCACTTCCTGACACAGTCCTGATTGGCTGAGGCTGGTGCTCTCACTTCCTGACTCAGTCCTGATTGGCTGAGGCAAGTACTGTCACTTCCTGACACAGTCCTGATTGGCTGAGGCAAGTGCTCTCACTTCCTGACTCAGTCCTGATTGGCTGAGGCAAGCACTGTCATTTCCTGACTCAGTCCTGATTGGCTGAGGCGGGTGCTCTCACTTCCTGATTGGCTGAGGCAAGTGCTCTCACTTCCTGACTCAGTCCTGATTGGCTGAGGCAAGTGCTCTCACTTCCTGACTCAGTTCTGATTGGCTGAGGCAAGTGCTCTCACTTCCTGACTCAGTCCTGATTGGCTGAGGCGGGTGCTCTCACTTCCTGATTGGCTGAGGCAAGTGCTCTCACTTCCTGACTCAGTCCTGATTGGCTGAGGCTGATGTTCTCACTTCCCGACTCAGTCCTGATTGGCTGAAGCAAGTGCTCTCACTTCCTGACTCAGTCCTGATTGGCTGAGGCTGGTGTTCTCACTTCCTGACTCAGTCCTGATTGGCTGAGGCAAGTGATCTCACTTCCTGACTCAGTCCTGATTGGCTGAGGCGGGTGCTCTCACTTCCTGATTGGCTGAGGCAAGTGCTCTCACTTCCTGACTCAGTCCTGATTGGCTGAGGCAAGCACTGTCATTTCCTGACTCAGTCCTGATTGGCTGAGGCAAGTGCTCTCACTTCCTGACTCAGTCCTGATTGGCTGAGGCAAGTGCTCTCACTTCCTGACTCAGTTCTGATTGGCTGAGGCAAGTGCTCTCACTTCCTGACTCAGTCCTGATTGGCTGAAGCAAGTGCTCTCACCTCCTGACTCAGTCCTGATTGGCTGAGGCAAGTGCTCTCACTTCCTGACTCAGTTCTGATTGGCTGAGGCAAGTGCTCTCACTTCCTGACTCAGTTCTGATTGGCTGAGGCAAGTGCTCTCACTTCCCGACTCAGTCCTAATTGGCTGAGGTTTGTAGCTCTCACTTTCTTACTCAGTCTTGATTGGCTGAGGCAGGCGCTCTCACTTTGTGTTTCAGTCCTGATTGGCTGCAGCCCTCCAGATATCCATGGATTACTATTCACTGGCAGGGACTCATGGGAATTGTAGTCCATGGAGATCTGGAGTGCCGCAGTTTCACTACCCCTGGTATAGACTGTATCTATGTTTTGCAATCACAGAAAAAGACAAGTGAGGGCACACAATCATACAGCCACTAAGAGACCTTGGGGGGGGGGGGGAAGCAGAGGCAGGAGAGTGAAAGAAGGCAGTGCAAAGAGCTCGAGGTTGGGTGCAGAAGGAGCGGACGGCAGATGACTTGGAGGACAGCGGAGAGGTAGAAAGGATAGAAGGACGAAGGAGAAAGAAAGGAGGAGCGAAGCACAGAAGAGTGGAGTAAGGAACAAGAGAACAACCTGGACAGAGAAAGAGGCCACAGCGCATAAGGGTTCAAGCAAGCCGGCAAGGGGTGGTCAGGAGCTAAGAGGTGGCACTTGAGCCACCTAAAAGGCATAGAGAGGGAGTGGCTGCCTTCCCGGGGGCCCAGCAAAAGCCCCACAGCAACAAATGTTAGAACACTTGATTGCTTTGGTCAGCCTGCAAAACCTGGCACAAGTGAAAAGCTGTACAGTGCTAACAATGGAAATTGTTTTGAAGTTTGCGGAATATTTAGCCCCTTTTGATCCTATCAAGAAAGAACATTAGACAAGAGTTAAAGATGAAGAAACGATGATTCACTGGTTAAGAAAAAAATCCCCAAAACGGAGCTTATACAGCTCCGAGCAGATGCCATAAAGCAGGAAACGTTAACAGTCGCAAACTCAGCCAAGCATAACGCAGTTCTTCTGTACGCCTGACGTTGGTCACAGTGTCATTTTCTTTCAATGACTGCATGTTACATCAATGGCGTCAAAACCATCAGATAAGTGGTTTAAGCCCAAGGTTAAGATAAAAGAACGTTTTTTTTGTTTTCAGATTCCCTTCACTAAAGGAGACTACAAGTGCCTTTATTACAGGAACAGTTCTTCAGCAGCTTGAGGAAATGGGATTACCACTTGAGAATGTGCGTGGCCAAGGTTATGATGAGGGGAATAACATGAAAGGCAAAGAACAACGGTGCACAAAAGAGAGCCCTTGTCATAAATCCAGGTGCCTTTCTCGCACCTGAGAGGCCGTCTCTCTGCCTATACCCCCAAATTCTGCCACTGCCAACTGGCTGGTGATCCCTGGCCCCAAACAAGCACATCGGTCCTCAACGAGGGCCAGACCTTTTTCCGTCCTGGCCCCCACCTGGTGGAACGAGCTCCCTGAAGAGATCAGGGCCCTGAGAAGAGTGTTCAAACTGACCTCCTTGACACATTTAAATGCTCCAAGCACCTTGGTAGTACTCACCACCGCTAGCACTCTTCGGAAAAACTGGTGACAGGTCCGTGTCTTGATCCGATCTGATCAGAATCGAAACAGGAGAAGACGCCGTGATCTCCCGAAGGAGGCTGCTAACCCCCTGGGTTGATCCTTTCAACAACGAGGTAACGTTCTGCGTGGATTCCTTGAGAAGATGGGATACCGCGGAAGCGCCTTTGCTCTGTCCATTTAAATCCTTGTTATCAATGTTGATAGCAAAAAGAATTGGGTTCAGACCTGCAGATAAAGCAAGGGAGATCCCTGATGCGGCATAACTCCAAACACAAAACACTGCCCGCCATGCTTAAGTGTGTCGGCATTACTGAACACAAATCCCACAAGACACACCTATATTTCAAGGCCATTCCATTGGCATCAGTACAGTCAGGCAATGCTTACCAGCTGCCATGGTGGGGATCATACTGGAGCGCTCTTCATCCATCATGAAAGACCAGTCTTCATAGAAGACACTGGGTGCAAAAAAGAGAAAAGAAAAAGTAGCACTAAACCAATGAAGGAGGCGACATATATGTCAAATTGCATCCAGCAGTCTTCAGCAAAGAGGCAGGCAAGTTGAGGATCTTCTCTGTTTTCCCGCCCCAAGGAGGTTTTTCCAGTCCTGCGGGCTGAGAGTCTCCAGTGGGAAGCGGTATAAAATTGGCCTTTCTACCTCTTCCGTCCCCAAAGCCAACAGAAGCTTGAAAGTTCAGCCATTATGTAGCTGTGCAGGAAGTTCTGGAGCAGCTAGTTTTGGGGGGAAAACCGGACAATATAACCCTTCCCACCCACCCACCCAATGATCACCCAAGGATTTAATGAGATGTATTAAACCATTCTTGGTCCACCCCTGTGCCATTTGTTCTCACGGCCTGTGATCTTACAGGATTCACCACCTTGTCGTCAAAGATGCACGGCTTACAGCTGGACATCTGGAGGCAGGAAAGGGCAGCTGTGACATTCAAAGTATGACAGGAGGCCAGATGGCCTCAAGAGCCTGAGAAATGGGAAGGGGGACCCACGTGTAAGCTAGAAGCAAGCATGACAGTAAGTTCTTCAGTAGTGTGAACAGGAAATCCGTACAATTACTCAGTCTCACTTGGGCTATAAATGTTATTAACTTTTCTTGGATGCTTTGGGCTGATCCTGCGTAGAGCAGGGGGTTGGATTAGATGGCCTGTATGGCCCCTTCCAACTCTATGATTCTATGACTAGATGGCCTGTATGGCCCCTTCCAACTCTATGATTCTATGATTCTATGAAATTCGTCGTTCCAGTCTGTTGTTGCCACTTCTCCTGCCTCAACAGGCTCCTCCCTGCCATTACTCCTTTACTGATCGGGAAAAGCATGACACAGAAGGTACCTAAGCCGGTCCTTATCTGCCAGCAGCATATGGAAATATCGCTCCAAGGAATGCTCATTCAATGCACAACGCAGCCAGGCACGGCCTCTGCCCACATCTGTCGTAATGTTCTTCAAGGAGTAAAAGCGCTGCAGCTCGTGCCTGTTAAGAATTTCTTTCACGTAATACCAGAATACAGGATCTGGGACAGGGAGAGAAAAGGAGGCATATATTCAGATCTAAAATCATCCCTTTAAGACAGAGTAATGCTACAGCTGGTTGAACCTCTAACCTGCCGCTGGACCTTCTTGCAGCAGAATGGCTATTCACCGTAGATCCAGAGAAACTAGCTTATATGATGTGATGATGTTAACCCAGTTATATAAAGATGCAAACAAGAAACAACAAAGTATGGTTTGAGACCTGTAACATCAGTAAACAAGCTGAACCCAACTTGGTAGAGTGGTTAAGAGCAGTGGCTTCTAATCTGGTGATCAGGGTGTGATCCGCTACTCCTCCACATGCACAAACGGGTGATCTTGGGCTAGTCACAGTCCTGTTAGAGCTGTTCTCACAGAGCAGTGCTGTCAGAGCTCTCAGCCCCACCTACTTGTGAGGAGTGGAAGGGAAGGCAGCTGTAAAGCCACTCTGGGAGTCCTTTGGGTAGTGAGAAGTGGGGTATAAAAACCAGCTCTTCTTTTCCCCCATAACTGTTGGGGGAAAAGCCTCATGTAATGCTTTCTTTGTCGGACAGCTCTAAGGCAGGGGTAGCGAATGCTGGCAGGGGTTCATGGGAATTGTGGTCCATGAACATCTGGAGGACCACAGATTGACTACCCCTGCTCTAAGGAACATAGAAACAGCACCAGAGGGAGAAAGAGGGGGGGGGGCAACCTGTTTGCTGCCAACTCCTCATGCTCATAGCACAGGAAAGTTACAAAATGGGATAGGACAGGCAGAAAGACACGCTACAATATCAGTTACTGGCATGGCCGAAATTAGATCCATTACCAAGTTTTCACACCAAAGTAACCAAAAAAGGCATTTTAAATATAAGCAAAGTATTTCGGACGCTCAAATTACCCATTTCCGTTTTACTGGAGAAGCCCGCTGCCTGCTTAATTGCTGCTGCAGTCAAGGCCAATCCCCGGGTCCTCTTCAAGCCATGCTGGAGCACGGATTCGAACTGAGCACACAGGCATGTCACTCTGCAAAAGAACAAGCAACGTCATACGGAATGGGGTGAGGTATGGAAGCCAGGCTGGAAACTAGAGCCAGATACTAAATTCTCCGTGAACCTGGGAGATCGTTTGCACTGAAGACGGCGGTCAAAGCACAAACGGAAGTCACTTTCGCCCACCCATCAGTGATATAAATATCTCCAGCCAAGTCCTGGCTGGGCCAAGGTACGACCAGAGGAAGCTAAAGGTGTCTGCAGGTAGCTCCTCACCTTCTAAAACCTTCCAAGGACGCCAGGAATGGATGCCATTCTTTTTCTATTATTTTATCCACTTCTATCTACTTTATAATTTCAATTTAGAAACCCTCCTGCCTTACCAAGTGGGGCTCGGAGTGGTTCACGGTAGCATTAAAAAGGGGGAAATCAATATAGTCAAAGTATAAAGTACTGAATCTCAACATGGGCAACCCAAGGTGGTTTAAAATCACACGCCCCTTCTCCCATTTTTATCTTCGCAAACAACCCTGCGGGGTAGGTCAAATTGGGAGCGTGGGACCAGTCCGGGGTCACCCGGCTTCCGTGGCAAAGCTCCCTGCCCGACAGTAACCATCACACAACTCACAATGAGCAGGAACTTAGCTGAATTATGCACTGGATGGTACAGAACTGTTCTACGACTCTTTGTGCCAGAGAAAAGTGCCTCTGTTAAGAGGAATGGAGTCACACCATCCGGCTCCCTGTCTTTTTAAATTAAGATCTGTACACTGCTTCGCCACCAACAGCCTCGGAAACTGGCACAGCTGCAGCACAGCTCCTGTCGACTCAACTGGGATCTAAACGCATGACCTTACATTGACCTGCCTGAGGCCCAGGTTGGCTTTAGAGGCGTTGCCCCAGCATACTGCCCAACAATGCCCACTTCGCTCATTAGAACAGGCAGGGACAAAATCAACCGGCCCATTGGAAACCATGCTTGTTCTTCTAGAAACATCTTTTCTGTCTGAAAGTTGCACAGAAGCATTTAGCAGCAAGCTGAGCCAAAGTGCATTCTTGGTAATCAGCAGGGGGATACTAGCTGATGTTTTAGGCACTTTAGGGAGGGAGGCCAGGATTTTTGATGGTATTTCTAGGCCTCCCTAGAAATACCATCAAGCGTATTTTTGAAGGCGAAGCTAAAAAGACATTCAAAAACATTATCAAACCAAAGCTAAAATATATATATATATATTCGAAACAAAATATCCCAAATTTGCGGGGATGGCTGAGGGAATGCCAGACAAAACGCCAGTCTTTATATGGCAGAAGAAAATGACAGAAAGGGACAGATGGTTATAATGGGGAAGAGAATTCCATAATCTTGGCGCTGTATGACATACAACTAACCCCCTTCCATCCCTCACACCCGCACAAATTTGGCTACCAAATCACCCATTGACCATACAGATAAAGATTTATTCCAGAGGTAGTCAAACTGCGGCCCTCCAGATGTCCATGGACTACAATTCCCAGGAGCCCCTGCCAGCAATTGCTGGCATCTGGAGGGCCGCAGTTTGACTACCCCTGATTTATTCTATGGCTGACATGTGACAGAGACACAGTTCCTAAGCCTTACCTGCTATCTGAATCAGAAGCAATCTCTTTCCTTCCTCCAAATCTGATCTGGCACTGCAATAAGCACAACCACATCCATTAAACCAAGCAGAAGAACTTTCATTTTTAATGGAAAACATTACTCAAAGCCAGATCTGTTTTATTAAAACGTTTAAAGTAGCCCAAAGATGCAAGGCGTTATCAGTTGCAAACAAAACCTGCTTGCATAAGGCAAAACACTACAGCACCAGCTAGACAAGATACTTATCATAAATGTTTTAGGTTGGTCCCGCATTGAGCAGGGGGTTGGACTAGATGGCCTGTACAGCCCCTTCCTATCCCATGATTCTATGACTGATTCACAGGAATCCACAAATTTAGGCTCGGCTTACTAAAGGTAAAAGGTAAAGGTATCCCCTGTGCAAGCACCGGGTCATGTCTGACGCTTGGGGTGACGCCCTCTAGCATTTTCATGGCAGACTCAATACGGGGTGGTTTGCCTGTGCCTTCCCCAGTCATTACCGTTTACCCCCCAGCAAGCTGGGTACTCATTTTACCGACCTCGGAAGGATGGAAGGCTGAGTCAACCTTGAGCCGGCTGCTGGGATCGAACTCCCAGCCTCATGGGCAGAGCTTTCAGACTGCATGTCGCTGCCTTACCCCTCGGCTTGCTAGCCAGCCATAAATTGGGGAAGCCATTGATTCTGCACACCCCTATCATCTATTTGCAGGACATGATTAAGAAGGTAGAAGCAGCAGAGATTCCTGTATCTCTTTCCTTCTGAGTGCCACCACCCCTGGGTGCCATGGCAAAGTCCTGCTGAATGACTGACTCCAGCCCCACACATCTCCACCCAAACAAAAAGCATTCACAGGAAATGATTTGCTAAATGATTTGCAAAGTTAAACAGGGGAATGCACATTGTTGCTACTTACAGAAAAGACTACGGCCAAAGAACAAGCATATTTATTTTTCAGAACAAACAGGGACGGATGCATGTACAAAACCAGGAACAACAACAACAATTGCTCCTAATTATTCCCTGACATGAGAGCTCCAATTATGACTAGGAAGGTTTTCAAGATGTAAGGAGCTATTGGTTCTTACCTGTTTCACTGCATCCAATAACCTCTGCAGCAGAAACTGCCTTCTATCAACATTGTTCTGAGGCCCTAGAAGTCAAGAAAGCATCCATAAGCCTCTATATCAAGCAGGGGGCCAACAAGAAATCACAGTAAGGGATAGGGACTATTACACAATCTCTGTTCAAAGTTTTACCATCTAGAAGACTACCAGGCCCACAGGCCTGGTTTCTCCAACTCTTGATTTTTACTTATTACATTTGTATATCGCCCTCCTCTAAGGCTCAGGGGCAGTTCACATAGAACGTAACAGAACAATACACCAAACTCACTGATGATAATGAATGAAAGGTTACAACAAAAATAACAATAAACAGGGAAAATAACCTTCCACGTGGTGAGCAATCTAACAGGCCCACAGTTGGCCAGATCTGTCACATGGGTTCAAAGGAGGGAGGTTCGGGGCCCACTAGATGTTATTTAGTTTCGGTCGACCTCAACCAAATGTCTGGTGGAAGAGCTCCCTTTTGCAGGCCCTGCGGAACTGTTTAAGTCCTCAACAGCACGAGGATAACAAGCATGCTCAGTCCCTTAGACCAGGGGTAGTCAACCTGTGGTCCTCCAGATGTCTGTGGACTACAATTCCCATGAGCCCCCGCCAGCGTTAGTGATAGGGGGTCCACAGGTTGGGTATCGGTAGGGTGAGGACATAGGGCTGTCCAAGCTTTCCCCTGCAATTCTAAGTTTCATTCATATAGCTCAGGAGTAGTCAACCTGTGGTCCTCCAGATGTCTGTGGACTACAATTCCCATGAGCCCCTGCCAGCGTTAGCGATGGGGGTCCACAGGTTGGGTATCGGTAGGGTGAGGACATAGGGCTGTCCAAGATTTCCCCTGCAATTCTAAGTTTCATTCATATAGCTCAGGGGTAGTCAACCTGTGGTCCTCCAGATGTCCATGGACTGCAATTCCCAGGAGCCCCTGCCAGTGAACGCTGGCAGGGGCTCATGGGAATTGTAGCCCACGGACATCTGGAGGACCACAGGTTGATTACCCCTACCCTAAAGCACAGCCATGGCCCGTGACAGCAAAACACAGCTGCTTTCCATCTCCTTTGTTAATTGACCAGAGCAAAAAAAAATACTTCCTAGTTTATTCATAGAACCAGAGTGGGAAGGGGCCTCCAGCAAAAAGCTGGCAGGGGCTCATGGGAACGGTAGTCCATGGTCCTCTGGAGGGCCGCAGTTGGACTCCCCCTGGTCTGCAGCCTCCCCCTAACTCAACCCCCATTCCTAAAACCTCAGAGTAGCTTTGGGGGGGAGGGGGGGTGAGCGGCGAGAAGCGGGCTCCTGAGCGTGTGCAGAGTGCCCTTTGCACAGGGCACAGGGAAGGCCTCCGGGCCAGCAGCACCAGCACCAGCATCCCCGACACTCACCGCTCATGGCGCTCAGCAGCCCGGCAAAGCCTCCCCGCGAGAGTCCCAAGAAACAGCCGCTCCCCAGCCCAGCATCCCGGTCCCGGAAGTGGCCGGCGGAGACCCGGAAGCAAAACTCGCCTCACCCGGAAGTGCCTCCTCCCTCCGCGGGCTCCCCTTCGGCGTGGCGCGCGAGGCGGCTGCGGGATGGGAGTCCCTGGTGGAGGAGGGGAGGATTCGAACTCGGGGCTCTTCAGCCTCCCCCCCCCGGGTAGGGCCCCGCAGTGGGTCCTCGCTTGCATTGCCTCCTGCAAAGCTGGATTTAGCCAAACTGGAATAGGTTCCTCGGCCAGACGGCTTGGGCTCGATGCTTTTTCTGTGCCCGGGCAAGCTGGCAGGCTGCCGGCTGAATCCAGCGCCCAAAAAGCAATCCCCCTCCCCCCCTCCAATTGCAAGTCGGCGTCAGAAAATGGCTGTCTTCACTGGCAGGCTTCAAGCAAGGGTTGGAGACACACTTTTCTTGGGTGCTTTAGGATGCTCTGGGCTGATCCTGCGTTGAGCAGGGGGTTGGACTAGATGGCCTGTGTGGCCCCTTCCAACTCTATGATTCTATGAACCTGCGTTGAGCAGCGGGTTGGACTAGATGGCCTCTACGGCCCCTTCTAACTCTAGGATTCTATGAACCTGTATTGAGCAGGGGGTTGGACTAGATGGCCTCTATGGCCACTTCCAACTCTAGGATTCTATGAACCTGTGTTGAGCAGGGGGTTGGACTAGATGGCCTGTGTGGCCCCTTCCAACTCTAGGATTCTATGAAAATCGTTCGCCGACAGCTTCATAGCTTTAAAAATATTGGGGTTTTGAGTTCTGAATAGGAGTCTTCCAGCTTGTAATTAATATTTTTTCTGTGTTTTTTTTTCTTTGCAGCAGCAGATTAAGTCTTCGCGTAAATGCACCATTGTCACATCCTCAGTCATTTGCAAACTGTTAACTACTGGTGTGCAATCTTGGCGTAACCTCAGGAGTGACCAAATTTAGAGTCCGGCGGCACCTTTAAGGCCAGCTAACTTTTATTAACTTAGTTAATACACACGCTTCTGCAGATACAATGACTGACTGTTGTGGACTTTATTTTGGCTTTGGGTTACCTCTGCAGTTTGGCAAGAGTTTTAAACAGAGGCTGGATAGCCACCTGATGGAGAGGCTGATTCTGTGAAGATTCCAAGGGGGTGGCAGGTGACAGTAGATGAGCGATTGGGATGTGAGTGTCCTGCACAGTGCAGGGGGTTGGACTAGATGACCCAGGAGATCCCTTCCAACTCTATGATTCTAAGATTATTTGCTTAAACTGAAATAATTGGGCTCCATTCTGCATCACCCCGGCCTAGCAAAATTCATGAACAGTAATTACGTTCTCCTAAATATAATGGAGAGCCTCTTGTGGCGCAGAGTGGTAAGGCAGCTGCCTGAAAGCTTTGCCCATGAGGTTGGGAGTTCGATCCCAGCAGCCGGCTCAAGGTTGACTCAGCCTTCCATCCTTCCGAGGTCGGTAAAATGAGTACCCAGCTTGCTGCTGGGGGGTAAACGGTCATGACTGGGGAAGGTACTGGCAAACCACCCCGTATTGAGTCTGCCATGAAAACGCTAGAGGGTGTCACCCCAAGGGTCAGACATGACTCGGTGCTTGCACAGGGGATACCTTTACCTTTACTTTAAATATAATGGTTCATTTATTTATCTAATTTAAAACTGCCACTAGGCAGAAGAACTGGAATTAATTGAATGCCATCATGAATAAAACCTTCTTCTACTGCTTCATAAAGGTCAAGAGTGAGGCCCAGACTGAAGCAACAGCAAGCATAGGTTGTCCATGACCACCATTTTAACAGTATTTGTAGGTCTTTAAAAACTGAGGCTACAATCTGAATTGGGTGGATGAGAGCCCCAAGAGCTGTTGTTCTATTGCATATATTTCAAGTGCCAAAACAGCCCAGGTTTGTTTGTGAAAAGGTACAGGGGCATCCACATGTCCACTCTGGATCAGGCTCTCATGGCAAATATTAAAGAACTACCAATGCTTTTTAAATGATGTAACTGGCCACATGATGGCCCCATCACTTGTAGTTTGGCCCTGAGGAGAGCCGGCATCCCTAGCCCCCCCCCCCTCTAGTGTACACAGAGCTAGGGGTTAGTAGTTATTTTGAGCACTCATTCTGTGGAAGGTAGTAATCGTTATTTACCTGCTTACCCAGTTCCCAGATCTCACCTGCACTGATGGTTTTAGGGTTGTGGGATTCTGAAGGTCTGTAACTGCAACCTAAGCCCAAATACTGCCATCATAAGCTGGCCAACTCGGAATCCTACTCAGCTTTATTCAATGGGGCTTACTCCCAGCCAAGAGTTATTAGGGTTATACTGTTAAGGACATTAAATCGGGGCGGGGGGGGGGAGGGGAATAGTTCTGCATTATGGCACTGGGAGGCCTGGGAAGGAGGAACTTTATACAGGAGGTGTAGAGATTGCCTCAGGGTTGGAGACAAAGAATATTTTCTCGCCCCAAATATTTGAAATTGAGAGCATTATACTGTCATTTTGCGTGATCCAGATATTATACTTCTGCTGATGCAGAGCAAATCACATTTGCCTTTTTAGCTGCTGCATCACACTGCTGACTCATATTCAGTGTATAATCTACTAAGACCCCTAGATTCATGTGTGCTACCCCCAAGACAAGTCTTCCCCATCCTGTAATTACGCATTTGATTTTTACTAGCTAAAAGCAGAACTTTACATTTATCTGTTGAAATTTGTTGTGTTCATTTTAGCTCGGTTTTCCAGCCTCTCAAGATCACCTGGAATTTTGATTTATGTTTCAGTTCTGTTTTGAACCTTTCCAGGTACAGACATCAAGCTAGTGTGTCAGCTGTTACCTGGATTCCCTTCTCACTCTCAAGGAAATATGGGGATATCTGCCTGCCACTATTCTCCAAGAATTCTTTAAAACAAATGACAGAGTCTCTGAAATCACACCAGCAAATCCCTTTAATACCCTTGGATTCCGTTCATCTGGCCCTAAGGACTTGGTTTCATTTAGACCGTTTATGCACTGGGAACTTCACTGCCCCAGCTCTTGTGCAGGAGCACAAACAGGAGGCGGATGAGGTGCACCAAGCCAAATGCTCCCCCATGTGGGTGCAGGAAAAGGTGGGGCACCCTGCCACGACTAAAACTACAGCCTGCAGCACAGCATGAAACCTCCAGTGCATAAACGGTCTTAAAGAAGCAAGGTGCTTACATACCACCCCTATGACTTTCCTAGGCATCAGGTCCCTTTCTTCATAGGTGTTCTCTCTTTTTCTCAGGTTGAGCACAGTTTCCTTTGTAAGAGGCGCAGTAGGAACTGAGCACTTCTGCCCTCTCTTCATTACCCATTAAAATTCCATTTTCCTCTTCTCAAGCTTGGCCTTTTTCTTGCTCCATACATAACCAAGGAACCTTTTCCCGTTGTGTTTAGCCACTCTTGCAGACCTAAGTTCATGCTGAGCTTTAGATTTTTTACAAGCACTGGCTGTTCGTATTCATCCTCGCTGCACGGAAAGCATTTCTGCATTACTTAATAGGCAGCACTCACAACACCTCTGATGTTTGCTCAAGCTTGTGCACACCCGACTCGGTTTTTGTGGCTGGGACTTACCTCTCCCTCTATGAAAATTGCTGTTAAGACTATGAGATTGTAGAATGACCTACCTGTGAAACATACTGTCTTCCATCTTTGAAAAGCAGTGAAGTTTTTAATGGTTTTGGCTGGTCTAAGAGATCTCCCCAGAAAATAACATTTTGTCTGGCTATTTTGTTAGGCGCAATGCCATTTTGTTTGCTTTTAATCCTTTTAAAAATTAGGTTTGTTGCTTTTTTATTTTTCTGATGAGCTGTACTGCATGAGCTGCATTGATTGGCATGCATGCTGCAAACAGCTGGTTCATACAAAAAAAAAAAAAAACAGGTGCTGCTAACAGCACCGGGCTGAACATGCATGCGGGCGAACCTGGGAGCAAACTTAGAAGCCAGATGAGTAGGTTTTTCTAGTCTGCAGCAGAATATTCAGCAACCTGCTGTTTAACTTATTAAAGGAGAACTAATCAAAACATGTACTAATGGGTCTTCATTGAATTTAGACTTGTGGTGGTATTTGTTTTCTCCTGGCGGTGAAGTGTGTTTTGTTCTCTTCTAGAATGTGCACAGTTCTTTGAGCTTCACCTGCTGCTGGGCAAGTCTCAGCTTGTCCCGCAGGATTCAGAGCTGAAGTTGTGCATGAAAGAACACGCCACTCCATAAATTTTTGTTCTGCTCAGCACTATCTGTTCTACCTCCAGGAGTGTTGTCATGAATTCCATTTGGAGGGTATGGATTTAAAACATGTCAAAAGTTACGGCTTTTAAGTCCATGCATTCTCAAGGCAGCAAATCCTGGGGGTGTGGTTCTCAAGCGAGGGATCAGGAACCCAAAGATCATCAGGACTCTCCTGAGGTGGGTCACAAGGCCAGAAGGTAGGAACAAGAAACGCTGTGAGGAGACTTTGGGTTTCAAGATGGCACATACAGGTCAGGTTTCCTTCTGCATAAGGTCTTAGTAGACCATACACTGAACATGAGTCAGCAATGTGACTCAGTGGCTAAAAAGACAAATTGTCAGGATTGCCCTGCTTGGCACAAATGGGATTTTGAGCTGTATCATGTCCAGATCACGGGAGGTGATGGTACTGCTTTACTCTGCTCTGGTTTGGACTCACTTGGAGTCCTGTGTTCAGTTTTGGGCACCCCAGTTGCAGGGGGATGTAGACGAACTGGAACATGTCTAGAGGAGGGCAACAAAGATGTTGAGTTTGGAGACCAAGACCAATTCTTATACAATCATGAACAATGGATCTTCACGCCATTGGTCAGTTTCAGTTTAATCTGTCAAAGAACATGTGCATATTTTATGCATAACATGAGCTGTATTAAAGTGTCGCGGCATTAAGAAGATGGAGAATCACTGCTCTAACCAGAAAGAACATCCACCTTGAAACCTTTAAATGCATTTGGAATGGTCCACAAAACATTATTTTCAGTCAACTAGCCCAGATGTTGAGTTGCATTAACCAAAAAAGAGTTGCCATTCAGTGGTTTACTCAAGAGTACATCTACTTGGAGACAGCAAAAAAGTAAAGGTAGAGGTATCCCCTGTGCAAGCACCGAGTCATGTCTGACCCTTGAGGTGACGCCCTCCAGCGTTTTCATGGCAGACTCAATACGGGGTGGTTTGCCAGTGCCTTCCCCAGTCATTACCGTTTACCCCCCAGCAAGCTGGGTCCTCATTTTACCGACCTCGGAAGGATGGAAGGCGGAATCAACCTTGAGCTGGCTGCTGGGATCGAACTCCCAGCCTCATGGGCAGAGCTTTCAGACTATATGTCTGCTGCCTTACCATTCTGCGCCACAAGAGGCACCTTTGGAGACAGCGGGACTCTAGTAAAGCAGCACTGGGATCCTACAATAAATCAGCAGCAAGGCGGTTCAGATCCGTCCATGTGGCAACCAGTAGCCTTCCATGTACTGTTTCTGGCCATTGACCTCACAACACAAAGTTAGCATCAATCAATCACCAAAGCGCTGCCAACATCACCCGCAAACCAATGCCGCACATGAGACTTGTTTCGCCCCAAATGCACATTAGCCTTTCCCAAACTTCCTTGCAAAACCAGAATGAACTCACAACAGAGCAGATCCCTTCGAATTGGAACTACTTCCCCCTAACCCCCCAAATGCAGACCCCCTAACCAAGGAACCGGGCATGGGGTTTGCAAAAGGCGAGTCCGGCGCGCAAGGGCCGCTGGGAGTTGTCGTTCGTGCCTCCGCCGACGTGGGGGGGAGGGAAGCGGGAAGCCGCGTTTTCCCAGCGTCCCCTGCCGCGCGCGCGCTCGGCCTCCTGGGAAGTGTAGTCCCCTCCGCCGCAGGCCGCCTATGCTTCCGAGGGGCTGGCGAACTACCAAGATGGGCGCCGCGCCTCGGGGAAGGGGAGGGGGGGGCGGCGAGGGGAAGAGGCGTACGGCGGCTGACGGAGGCCATCCTGCGCGGCGGTGTCGGGGCGGTGGGGCGCACGCGGAGCGCAGCGCAGCGCAGCGGCCGGAGCGAGTGCTGAGTCGGCGCCGGTGCGCTCGTGCCCGCGGCCTCGCGCGCCCCCGCGGGGAAGGGAGCCGCCGCCGCCAGCGCCGCGCGGAGGGGGGGACGGGCCCAAAATGGAGGCCAACGGCGGCAGCGGCAGCAGCAGCGACTCGGCGCCCGACTGCTGGGACCAGGCGGACCTCGAGCCGGGCAGCGGCCCCGCCGACCCCGCAGCCGCAGCCCCCGACAAGGACGCCGCCGACGAGGCCGACGCCGAGGCGGCCCCGCTGGACGCCGACGAGCAGCAGCAGCAGCAGCAGCTGGGCGCGGCCTTCAGCCGGCACCTCAACGTCAACGCCAAGCCCTTCGTGCCCAACGTCCACGCCGCCGAGTTCGTGCCCGCCTTCCTCAGGGGGGGGCCCGGCCTGCCCTCGCCCCCGCCGCCCGCCCAGGCCCACGGTGAGACCCCCACCTCGAGTAGCCCGGGTGGGTTTGCTTTGGAACAAGCCCTGGCGCCTGAAGAAGAGGAGTTGGGTCTTATACGCCGCTTTTCTCTGCCAGACGGGGCTCAAAGCGGCTTACAACTCCAACCCCCCTTCCTTCCTTCCTTCCTTCCTTCCTTCCTTCCTTCGTGTCCCCGCAAAAGGCACCCTGGGAAGTGGGTGAGGCTGAGAGAGGCCTGGGGTTTCTGCGCGGTCTGGACAGGAGAGGGAGAGTTGGGTGTTATAGGCCGCTTTTCTCTTCCCCCCGAGGAGGCTCAAAGCGGTTTACAATCCCCTTCTCTTCCTCTCCCCACAACAGACACCCTGTGAGATGGGGGAGGCTGAGAGAGCCCTGATATGACTGAAGAAGAAGAGTTGGTTCTTATATGCCGCTTTTCTCTACCTGAAGGAGGCTCAAAGTGGCTTACAAGTCGCCTTGCCTTTCCTCTCCCCACAACAGACACCCTGGGAGGGAGGGGAGGCTGAGACCAGCCTCTACCAGAAAGAGTCTCAAAGTGGCTTACAATCCCCTTTCCTTTTCTTCTCCCCACAACAGACACTCTAGGAGGGAAGCGAGACTGAGAGAGCTCTAATATTACTGAGCAAGAAGAAGAGTTGGTTCTTAGATGCCACTTTTCTCTACCTGAAGGAGGCTCAAAGCAGCTTACAATCGCCTTCCCTTCCTCTCCCCACAACAGACACCCTGTGAGGTGGGTGAGGCTGAGAGATCCCTGATATTGCTGGTCAGTGAGAATAGGAGAAGAGTTGGTTCTCATATGCCACTTTTCTCTACCCCAAAGAGTCTCCAAGCAGCTTACAATTGCCTTTCCCCTCCTCTCCTCAAGGCCTCACGTCTGCTGCCACTCGCTTTGTCCCTGCTTTGGTCATGTAACTGCTGCCCCTAAGACTTGCTGGTCTATTCTAACCTTTGCATTATAGGTTTCAGAAGTATGACTGGACTTTAGGTGTTGGTAAAGCTGCTCATGGCTGCCAGCCTGCCCCTCTCTGTTGGTGATCCTCATTTGAGCCCTGCTGGGTGAGAGCAGTGGTCCATTCCAAGCTTGCATCCTGCTTTATATATCAGACAGCGATGAACTGGGTATAAAGACCAAGACCTCCCAGCTGATACTGCTGGGGGCTCGGTCCAAAAGAAATGTGTTTAGTGTCAGGGTCCGTGGCTGGAAAAGAACTCACCAGTTCCCCACCACCACCCACCACTGCCCTTAAGAAGCTTCTGGGAAGCATATATTTCTTAAAAGTTAGAGTTTGAATTACATTTCTTATAGTACAGTCCTATCCCTGTAATTGCTGGTTTCAGTGGAACTGACTCTCCAGTTCATTCGTAATTTTTGCCTGAAAGATTCTTGGTAAAGAAAGACTGATACTTTTCCTAAACTTAGTGAAGTGGGAAATTAGTGTAAGACAGTTGGGGAGGGGGTGGTTACAGAGAACAGGGAGACAAGATGAGAGAATTTTAACATACACAGCCACACACACACACAGGGTCCTTCAGTTTTGCAAGTAGAAGAGCAGTCAATGGTGTCGCATGGCAATGTGGATTTGATTGGTGGTAGGTGGAGTTGGGAAGGGGTGTGGCAAAGGGAGCTGGAACCAGAAAGCAGCCATGTTGGAGGTGCTCCTAGGGAGTGCCTCTGAAAATGGAGACTTGAAATATTTTGGTCCTGGATAGTATGACAGAGACACCCCAGCCCTGGCCTGATGTGGTTGGAGCCGATGGGCATGGTGTGACTCAGAGGATGTCAATTGTCATGAAGCATGGCTGGGAGGTGGCTATTAGGCTACACTGGCAGCTGATTAAGTTTCCTCTATGGAGAAGGATCTTGAAGCCTTAATATAAAGTTATGTTTTAAAGAAATGGTTGCGTTTTATCCAGCCCATCATCCAAGGAACTTGGGTTAGCAGGTGTGGTTTCCCTCCTCTTTTGTTTCCTCCTCAAGGTAAGACAGGCTCAGAGAAATAAGGACAGGACCCAGTCTTCCCATCAAGCTTTGCAACTGAGTAGATATTTTAATTCTGGATTCGCTGGTCTAAGTCTTGACATTCTGTCCGTTACATCGCCCTGGGCTGCTTCTTCACATGGAAGCCTTCACAGTCTATGCAGGAGCTGTGTGGAGAAAGCAGCAGGTTGTTATACAGAGAAATGATATCTCTGAAGCACAGACCATCTTGTCCCTATACTTGTGTGTATTCATCAATTTTAAACAGTTGTCTACATTTCTAAGGCGTCTGAGCGGGCAGAAGGTCGGGCTGGCAGAAGTTTGATTAAAATGCCGAATTCTAAACGGGTCTACTTGGACATCAAGAGGTTCCTCCAGGTTCTGCAAACAGTTCGTGGATGCAGTTAATTCATATGTATTACCCAGTGGGCCGTTAAAGCCCTGGTAGAGTTACTGGACTGCTGAAATTACTCACAGGGCACCCTTTTAGATACTGCTCGGCATCTGATTGAACGTAAACTAATTGGTCTGCATGAAGCTGCTTCATACAGAATCAAACCCTTGGTCTGCACAACTGTCAAAGGCTGTTCGTATTCTGTTTTCGACCTTCCATATTCTGCAGGCCTCTTGTTGGTGTTTGAGGTTATCGATATCGGATAAAACTGATTTAATCCACATTGATTCTCTGGCTCAGAATTCTGCGCTTGCAGGATTTGTTAACTTCCTTGCTCTTTCACCTAGAAAAATTTGGCCAATAAATGTGCCTGTTGCTAATCTGTGTGTGTGTGGCATCCCTGGAATCAAGCCCCCTTAGATTTTTATCCTACAATTCTTCCAAGTAACTCAAGGTAGATTGTGACTTTGCCGTTGGGGGCGACATCATCCAGTGAACTTTAAGGCTATTGGGGAGATGAAAACTCAGATCGCCTCAGGTTTAGTTTAGCTTTTGTAACCCGCTTTTCCACGCTGGATGCCCTGTTCTCTGCACCGTGGCCTGCTCAGGTGGCCCCAAAAGATAATACTTTATCCAAAGCTTGGTAAGCTAGAGATCTGAACAGCTTGGCATACTGGCCTATATAGGCTGAGAGGTAATTGACTCCACCTGCAGTGTAATTGACCTCACCTGCATGCAAGTGCTATGAGTCATGCAGCTCTGGCCAGGATCCTGCAAGGAATTGCTACCCTTTTTGCTCTGTTGTCGGATTGTGTGCAGCCAGCCAGTCTGGCACTTGGCCTCCTCTGTGCCACCTTCTGCTACTGCCGTTCCAGGTTTGCATGGCAGAGGCTTGGTGGCTTCCTTGGTACCAGAGGCAAGGCTTCTCTTGCAGGCTCTGGCAGGGCGATCTCTGGTACTGGCGGTTCATTGTCAGCAGAAGCCTCTGCAGTGCTTGGGCTCCTCCTCCGTCATGGTCCTTGGCTCCTCTGGCTCTTTCACCATTGTTGAGTTGGTCAGAGGGAGACATGAGGCTGAGTGCATGATGGTTGTTCTTCCGTCAAATATAAAGGTGGCTTGGTTTCCTCGACTAGCTTCAAGTTTTTGTCAGCTTAAAACCCGGCACACCTATATCTCTGGGAAAAGGTGGAAAACAGAACATCTGTATTTTTTTTAAAAGCCTGGCATAACGTGTTCTTTGTGTTATCAGCCAGCAGACAGGCAGCTGAGCCACACTACGCTGGAACATCTCTCAGATTAGGAGATGCGTTCATAGTGACATAGGGACAGTAGTACTGATGGTAGAATGCTGGGCTATAGGGCTTTTCCCTTCAGACCAATATTGTTCAATCTTTCCAGACCTATGGCCCATTTATTTTTATTAACTCTGTCTTTCACCATCTCTGTCTGCTTTTTGATGTTGTCTCAGTCTTCCTTCCCAGGCCATCTTTGTCATCCTGCTTCCAAAAGTCCCGATCAAATAGTGGTACTATACTTGGAGGTTCTGGACTAGTGCATTAAAGAAGAATTGATGAGTTTTAGGTGCAGGCTTCCATCAGCAGATAAGGCTGTCTTTGCACACGCTGCATACAAGTTGCATTTAGCCGCACTTTACAGTGTGCATGGGCGCTAAATCAGGAGGGAAGGTATTTCAATTCCAAGGATTCAGTATCAATAGATGCTGCTGAAATGTGATTGCGAGTTATAGAACATGTTTTATGGAAATAGTGTTGATTTATTACGTTTAATATCTTGGTGGTTGAAAGCCAAAGACCTCAATTCAAACATGGCCAAACAATTTGTATTTATAAACATTTCTCTCACTTTAGTGTGACCTACAGCTTCCTCATATGGATTTAGTCGACAAAAATACCACTGTGGTACCAGTTCTCCATGAGGAAGAAAACCCTAATAAAATGTAATAAAGTGGCCAAAAAAAACAGAAGCAATTGCTCAAAAAAATTCAACATTTCTGTCTTAATTTTAACTTACTTTTAGCTCAGTAAAAGAGGTCTTTATCTTCCCCAGGAAGGTGGGAAGACAGGCTTAATCATCCTAACATAATTGAGAGTATTTGCAGTCTGATAGTATGCGTTTGCTTGTAAAACTCAATTAAATGGGACTTGCTCCCAATTAAGTATATATAAGCCTGTGGTTTTAATTTCCTGTCTCTGCTTGTTTCTCCTGAATGTTGCTTCATCTTAGAGCTGAAGATGTCACCGATTCAGTCTTTCCCAGAACAGAACAAGCATTGCTAGTTGAAGTTGGTAATTTCAAGCATTTATAGATTTAATTCTCCCCCCTACCCTCCATGTTGGACCACTGGCTCCCCCCCCCCTCAGGTAAACCAGATAATTAAAGGTCTATTTTGTCTTACATTCCAGGGGTTGTACCAGCCAGGCTAAATCACTTGAGGAGTAGTTTGTCCTTTGCAAATTGCTCTGGATCAATAGCATTAGTGACAACTGGGCATGGCTTGGTAGACAAGGCAAATTTCTCGTGGTGGCCATGATTGCTCCCCTTCAGCTCAGGATGTGCTTATGGGCAGCCTTGTGTTTGGGGGCAAGCTATCACTCTTTTCCTCAGGGACCTGCAAGCTGAAGACCTAGTCTCTTCCTTCCTACTCTTTAAACAACCCAAAGTATTTTGGATGGAACCTTCTGAACCTCGGTGTTAGGAGTTGTATCAGCTGACCTCACAGTGTCCAGTAGACTTGGCTCTTGTACCTCCCTGTTTAGTATGACTGGTCTCTTCTCTCCCCCCCCCTTCCACCCTGTTCCAAGTTTGTGTTCTCTCTTCAGTTCTTTCCAGTAAAGGTTAGTCCTTAGCCGCAAGACCTTTTGTTTGAAGGAGCCGTGCTTGATAAAGTTCAAAGGGCCTTCTGAAATAGGCATTTTGCGGGTAGTTATTTGTTCTGAAGGTGTTGACCAGTGGTTCTTAGCATTTAATCTGCTACCCCCACCCATGGATGTAGTATTGTTAAGTTCTACTTCCCTCTAATTTATTTTTTTTTAATGTTTATGCACTGCCCTTTCTGCCGAGCACGGTGACTCGAGGCAGCTTATAAAAGTAGCCACGCTCAGGTAACATAAAAATAGATAAGAAAAACGTGGCTATATAATGTTGTCTCAAGATACTGCTTTTACAAAATCAGTTGCTAAATGATCACCTGAAAAAGAACAGCCTTGTACTTCATATGGAAGGAGAATAGCATCCAGTCCTGGGTTTTGCTTTACGGCTCTCCGATTAATAGTAAATCTGGTGGCAGGGGCTCCTGGGAACTGTAGTCCATGGAGATCTGGAGGGCCGCAGTTTGACTACCCCTGTTCCAAACCATGTGTACTTCAAGATACTTGCTCAGTCTGCCTTTGCAGTCTGGCATTGAACATACCAAGCTGCCTTTTATATTGAATCAGGCGATTGTTGGATGGTCAGTATTTTGTGTTCTGACTGGCAGCAGGCATCTCTGAAATCTCAGGTAGCAATTTACGTGGAGTTAGAACCTGGAACTTCCTTTGTGCAAAACAAGAGCATGCGACGGTATTGCTGGTATTTAGAGAATTATCTCTAAAAGTGCAGCCTCTTCTCTCCCCCATCCTAAGCGCACTCATATATTTGGCTTCAGAGAAGCTGCTCTTTAGAATTCCAATTTCCTATTCCTGCATTCTTCAGGTCTCTGACCAGGAAGAGTGGCTGCAGCATGGCCTGCATGGAGCTGCTTAAATTCCTGTTCTCCCGCTGGTACCCAAACAATGCTTTTGGGCAAAGGCACAGTTTGTCATCTCCGCGTGTGTTTTCTTGGCCCGTTTGCCCTGAGGGTAATTCAGTGTGTGGAGTTCTGCCTTTGTCTTCGCCAGAATCTGTGTGAGGCTTAATTATTACTTATCTTTATTGACTTGGCAAAGGGGTGATTAGAGAGACGGGAAAAGGGTGACTCCAGTCAACCGCAAGCGACCGAATTCATTGAGGCGCTCATGATCTCGTCAGGGTTACCCTTCAGTTCATAGAATAGAATCATAGAGTTGGAAGGGACCAACCCCCTGCTCAACGCAGGATCATAGAATCACAGAATCCTAGAGTTGGAAGGGGCCACACAGGCCATCTAGTCCAACCCCCTGCTCAACGCAGGATCATAGAATCCTAGAATCATAGAGTTGGAAGGGGCCATACAGGCCATCTAGTCCAACCCCCTGCTCAACGCAGGATCATAGAATCCTAGAATCCTAGAGTTGGAAGGGGCCATACAGGCCATCTAGTCCAACCCCCTGCTCAGCGCAGGATCATAGAATCATAGAGTTGGAAGGGGCCATACAGGCCATCTAGTCCAACCCCCTGGTCAACGCAGGATCAGCCCTAAGCATCCTAAAGCATCCAAGAAAAGTGTGTTGATACTACGGGACTCTTGTTTGCCTGAAATATTTGCTTTCCCCCCCTCCCAACATACTAATGAAATTCTGCAGGGAGTTGTCACATTCCCACTTATACAGTAAACGGTTTGATTTGAGTTGGATTGAGATGAGCCCTTGAGCTCTGAGATAAATCTTCCCCAGAGCATATGCAGGACACTCTCCAGATTTAGCCCCACGCTTCTAAGACCGTGGGGAAATACTGAAGAGTAGAAAGGTCTGTACCAGATATTAGTCATGGATGCTAAAGATTTAACAGTATACAGCAGACCTCCCCAACCAGGGCTTCTTGATGCCCCTAGAAGGGTTTCCCAAATGGCTGGGAGTTAATTTTAATATATATTTTAAACATTTGTTAAACACTTATCAGGTGATACGACCATATATGGTCAGTTTGACCCATTTCCCACCCCCCAAAATGGCCAATGATGGGCCTGGAGGGGATGGGAAGGGGAGGGGCCCCAGGTGGGCGTGTCCACAGCTCTGCTTCCCAACCGTATTCTGCATGATTGTGCCACCTCTGGGGTTTCTCAAAGCCTGAGGAATGTTTCGGGGGTTTCTCAAAAGTAAAGTTGAGAAAGTGGCATTCAGGAAGGTCAATATGTGAGTCAGAATAGCCTGCAACCTGAAATGCCTGTATGCTTCCCAGGCCTGCTTTTCTGGTTTTGCTATTCCTGGGATCGTAAAAGGTTTGGGAAAATGTTCTTAGGCACATTTGTTTTTCAAAGTCTCGGGCTGGTGCTTAGACATTTGGAGCTGTGTAACCTCTGAAGCAGAATTGGACCCGAGGAACTAGGAAAAAACGTTCTTCACAAAAGGTTCTTTATTTTTGTTGCAATATTGAGTTCTCTTAAATTCCGAGATAGAGGGCGAGTTCATAGGGTTATTTGTTGTTGTTGTTTTTTTTTAGTCTGCTTCCAGTTTGATATTTGATTTCCATCAGGTTTAATGCTGGTAATGTGGCACAAGGCATCCTTGAAGTTCTTAAAGGCCAGTCTGGAATGAAGTGCTCCAAATAATCACCATTCCACATTATACTCTTTAAAATGCAATTTGAGCGTCATAGCTGCAGCACTGCGGGTGACCGTCAGTTCTAGATCTCATTAAAGAAGTGTGCTTAACTAGTTTGAACAGGTTTTCTCAACCCGTGAAACCTTCTTCAGGCTTCAAGAAACCCCGGAAGTGATGTCAGCAGGCCATGCCTCCCTGCCACGCCCCGGCAGTCACGTGCCACCGGAAGTGACATCACCCAGATGCTCCCAATGGATGTGACATCACACTCCCGTCAAACACCCCTCCCCCCCAATGCCAGAAATGGACCAGTGACCCAGTGACTGGGCTGGGAACAGGGCTGGGGCAGGTCTCTGCCACTCATATCACCCACTCCATCACAGTTAAAATGAGAGTACATACTTCTCTGGACTCCAATCGCTACCATGTGCAGAGAACTTCAGCCAGCAAGGATTTGTGTGACTTAAGGCTCCCCCCTCCAGGTCCATTGGTGGCCATGGGGGAGTTGACATAACCATATATGATCATATCACCCCATTTTTGAAAAAAAATTAAATATATTTTTAAATATTTACTCCCACCCTGTTGGCAGAACCCTTTGGGGCCGTCGAGAAACCCCCTGTTGAGAAAGCCTGATGGAGATATCAGCCAGCAGATCTTTTAAATCTCATTGTCACCCTGTGAGGGAGGTGGGGCTGAGAGAGCCCTGCCTGATATTCCTGCTTGGTCAGAACAGCTCTATCAGTGCTGTGACGAGCCCAAGGTCACCCAGCTGGCTGTGTGTGAGGGAGCAGGGAACCAATCCTGGCTCACCAGGTTAGAAGCTGCTGCTCTCAACCGCTACACCAAGTTGGCTCCCATGATACTTGGGATGATGTAGAGTTTTTGTTTTGTTCTTCATTTATTCTTGCAGAGGGCGGGGTCTGTAGGTGTAGTGCTGTTGCTGCCAAATGCACAGAGCAAAACCGGAGAGAAAGGCTTGAGGAAGCTGATTCCGGAACTGGGAGTGAAACTGGCCAGCATCCTGACCCATGAAAGGCTTTGCTCCTTTGGATGGCTAGATGCTCTAGTTTATGGATGGATGGATGGATGGATGGATGGATGGATGGATGGATGGATGGATGGATGGATGGATGGATGGATGGATGGATGGATGGATGGATGGATGAATGAATGAATGAATGAATGAATGAATGAATGAATGAATGAATGAATGAATGAATGAATGAATGAATGAATGAATGAATGAAAATAGATGCTCTAGTTTAAGTAGAAGGACCGTCACTTACAACAGAGTTACTACTTTCACATTTTGTATTGCAATTCTAGCCTCACCTATCTAAATATATTGCATAGTTATACATTGTGTGTTGAATTATATTTCCGATCTGTGCCTGCTACACAGGTAAACTTTGGCTTTTTTGGGTGGGTGGGGGGGTTGGCTCGTTTACTGTGTACCCCACCCCTGTTCTGTATTGTATTCAGCCATAGGAAAGTAAGCTAAAATTTAACAGGCTACTTACATCCAATGTATGTGCCAGAGTTCTTCTTCCTTAGACAGAAGAGCAGAAAACTCCCGTGCATCATTGTTTCTGTTGCAGGCATCCAGGAGTTTATGCAGTAGTCACAAGTTTTAGCACAACAGCATACTTTGGGTTGATAATGGGTTTATTTTCCCCCTGATTCAGCAAAGCCACGGTAACACTTTGGAAGTGAATAACAAACAGCTTTGTTAAGCCTTTTGAGCACGTAAAGATTCTGGACTTGCAGTGCTTGTATTTTCAGCCGTGTGTGTGATCTCTAGATCGTTATACTAAAGGATATACGATGTCTCCTTATATCAGAATTGAGCTGTTTGTCATTAATTCTTATAAGACAGGAGGAGGAGCCCCTGGGGAAGGGTGGTATATAGATAAAAGCTCATTTAAAGCTCATCAATATGGAGACAATTCTGACAAAGGGCAGCAATTGCATGGTGCACAATAGGTCCCAGGTTCAAGTCCCCGGCATCTACAGTTGAAAGGCCTTTGTGAAAGATCTAAACCTGAGACTCTGAAGAGCTGCCAGACCATATCTATAATCGTGACCTCTGTAGAGGCCAGATTCAGTATACGTTATTTTTAATACCCTCCTTTTCATGCCCCGAAGGAGTCTCAAAACAGCTTACAAATGCCTTTTCTTCCTCTCCCCGCAACGGACACCCTGTGAGGGAGGGAGGGGCTGAGAGAGCTCTAAGAGAACTTAACTGACCCAAGCTCACCCAGAAGCAGTTTCATATGTATCTCTCCCATCCCAACCACGCACACCCCCTTCATGTCAAATTGACATGACCCACATTGGATTGGGTGGCGGTCAAGTCTGTTTTGCCGAACACAGAAGTATTTTCGAATCCTGAAATGCACCAGCCTCATCCTGAACAAGGCAAATTGTCCCTCTTGGTGAATGTGGTCCATTTTGGACTGGCAAGGGCTCTCTAGGAACACAGGCCTCTTAACTGAGGGGGTTAAATTGGGCAGGTCACATGCTCTAATGCTGAGTGATGATTGTGTCCAGAATTTATTTCAGACATAGTGGCCAAACTGCTTCCTTCAGGCACAGTATGTTATTTTTAAACTTAAAAAAATGAACAATATCAATTTTAACAACAAAGAAACCTCCAGCTATTATAAATCAACCTCTGCTATGTTGCTTCTGCACATTACTAGTAAGCTAAAATAAATGTATTCTTGCCTGTTTTATACATAGAAAATCCCCAAAGTCCTGGTTCAGAAAGAGGGTTTAATACCGAATAATTCCAACTCCATTTGAATCTAGGTCAGACATAACTTTGTTATCATCATTCACTTGACTCAGTAACCCCCTACATTGAGGTTACATAAGTAGTAGGAACAAGCGGAGCCAGTAAGACTGAGGCATAATTGGAGGGCTTGAGCAAGCCAAGCGTGTGGCACTTTCTGAAGTATTCAGTTAGGTCGGGACGAGATTGACTTCGTTGCGATTCATGCCGAAAGAAAGACTGATGCCAACGGAAACGAGTACTTCAAAAACGGGAGTCAAGCTTAAAGGCTTCTGAATATCTGGAAAGCTAGATAATCTGTATTGAAGAACAGGAAAGGAATTAATGTGCAGAACTGCCGATCAAAGAGCCAAGGCCCTCTCAGTTAGCCCACTTTGCTTGAAAGGACAGATGACAGACATGCCGTAAGGCCTTTAAAAACCGCTCAAGTCAAGATGGAAAACTGGATAAGGGAGCCAAGAAGCCTATTTGGATGGACACAGATGGCCTGTATGGCCCCTTCCTACTCCGTTATTCTACTCTATACGGAATGAACTGTGTAGAGTTGATTTTGGAGACAGTTTGTCAAATGTGAAGATTCCCAACCAAATAAAGAAATGTACAGTTAGAGGATGGTCTTCAGCAATTAGTACATTGTAAGTGTTAAAGGTCGGATGGCTGCAGCTGGATAAAAGGTTTTGAATTCCTAGTCGTCCGGGTGGATTTGCAGAGCCTCCGAAATCAAGCACTGAGGCCAGGCCCGCGAAAAGATTACTTTTTGCTGGTGTAACACTCCTGTACTGAGACCTGTTTTCATAGTACTTGACATGAGGGTAGAAAATTTTCATTGCACGCAGCATACAGGGTTACTGTTTCACAAGTGATAAATTGGACTACCTTTGCTTCAAAAAACCCCACTCCTCAGTTGGAAAGTTTCCCAGGTACTGAGCCTGCATTTAAGCAGACGTTTTCAGAGCCTTTTTTTTTTTTTACAAATAGGCCTTTTAACATCTGTAGACTCCAATAATTCAAGTAACAGAATAAGGGGAGTTAGGTCTCAAATCAAAACTCCAGAATTTTATCCTCAGGGAGATTTGTTTGCCCTGTCTGTTAACGTTTTCCAACTAGGAAAGTCTTTTTGTTTTGTTTGTCTCAGTGACCCGTCCTTCCTGTCCAATATTTTAAATATGTTATGTTTTTGTGTGTATTTTAGCTCTGATGTTAACGGTGTATTTTTTTTTCCTGGTTTTAAGATGTGATCTTATTTGTTTTCATTTGTTAGTTCCCCCGGCAGTTCTTGTCAAGGCCGAAAAGTGGGATTGTAGAATAAAAATGAACGAGGGGAAACATTCCTAGAAACCTTTGCTTGTTTTCACCTCGCATAAAACAGTTCTTGAACATGCATGGCAGTTGTTTCATTCTTGAATCTCTTTCATTTGTTTTCAGGGATATCTGCAGAGTCTTTGCAAGAGGAGCAGCCCTCATCTTGTGATGGTAAGGTGCAGAGCTAATTGTTAAATGGTTTGCTCAAGTTATCCCCTGTAAAGGGTTGTTTAACTGGGACAGTTGAATTCCAGTTGAAACGCGATGTGCTTCTGTTTCTTTAGGACTGAACAGCGCCGTCAGCATGGAAATCTCCGAATCAGTCGGTAAGAGAAATTACTTGTTTGCATAGCACTGAGCTTGCTCTAATGCAGCGATAATCAACCTGTGGTCCTCCAGATGTCCATGGACTACAATTCCCATGAGCCCCTGCCAGCAAATGCTGGCAGGGGCTCATGGGAATTGTAGTCCATGGACATCTGGAGGACCACAGGTTGACTACCCCTGCTCTAATATATGTGTAACTGAACAGCTTCTGAGTTGGGGGATCTGCATACAAAACAGGCGGCTGTTTTGTACGCAGCGTTTGTTAACCGGACTTCTCAGGAGCATTGCTGTCGTTTTTAAATTGTCAGCCCCTCGCCTTCTGTCTAAAGGGCGGGTGGCTGGTTTTCACAGGCCGCTGGAGTCTGAGCAAGATAAATATTTTCATGCCCATGAGCTGTCAAGAAGCAGGTTGAGCTATGAATTTACTTGCATATCTCCCTTTTCTGAAACGACCGTTTTGGGGTGGTTTTCCGCACGTCTTTCTTTCCCGCTGCCGGACTGAAACGGTCTGCTAAGCCCCTTGACTCAGAGTTGGGTGGCTGTTTTAAATTTTAAATACCCGAGACATTGGACACAATCAGAAAGAACTGGGATTTGCGACATTTAAGTGCTTAGAAGTAAAAACAACCCTTTTTCCCCTCAAGTCCTGATACTTCTTTTCCTTGGTGGGGGTGACAAAAAAGAGTTTGCCTTTCGTTTACACAAGTATTTTTTTAAAAACCTAAATTCCAGTAGAAAACGGAGAAACGGAAATGTCCCCGGAAGATTCATGGGACCACAAAGAAGAAGCCCTTGAGCCTGAGCTGGGAGGGGGGCCCTCCGGAGATGCGGGACCGATTGAGGAGGGTGCCCAGGAGATGATGGAGGAAGAGGAGGAGATCCCCAAGCCCAAATCCATGGTGGCGCCGCCAGGTGCCCCCAAAAAAGAACACGTAAATGTCGTATTCATTGGACACGTAGGTAAGTTGCGGATAACTACGAGGAGCAGCGTGGGAGTTGTGATGGAGTTCAGAGGTCTTCTTCAGGGCTTCCTTGGTGTAATTATTAACAATCTAAAGCAGGGGTAGTCAAACTGCGGCCCTCCAGATGTCTATGGACTACAATTCCCAGGAGCCCCTGCCAGCGAATGCTGGCAGGGGCTTCTGGGAATCGTAGTCCATGGACATCTGGAGGGCCGCAGTTTGACTACCCTGGGTTCTGGGAATTTTAGTCCATGGACATCTGGAGGCTGCAGTTTGACTACCCTGGGTTCTGGGAATTGTAGTCCATGGACATCTGGAGGGCCGCAGTTTGACTACCCTGGGTTCTGGGAATTGTAGTCCATGGAGGGCCGCAGTTTGACTACCCCAGTTTGACTACTGGAGGGCCGCAGTTTGACTACCCCTGATCTAAAGACTCAACTAGGTGTTGCATATGAATATTTTTAGAGAGAAATCAGGCAGTTACTTCTCTCCTGCCCCTTCCCCCCCCATCAGACTGGCTCAACAGAATGAGGAGGAGCAGTTTAAGCTTTCCTCACTCACTTATGTGCTGATCCATAATAGCCCTGGAGAGCCATTACGGTACCTCCCTTGTGGCAAGCAAACAAGTGCCTTTATCAGTGACTGTATCCCTGTACGCCACGTTGGAGTGATGCCCGAAGCCCCTTAGGGGCTGGTTCTGTACTTCTTTGCGCTGTGGATGAAAAGAAATTTATTAAAGCTGCAGCGTCATTTTTCCAAATTAACACAGGGGCATTTCCCACATTGCTGTGTGTCTTACGAGTTCAATAGGTAAGGTTTTATAAAGGTGTGAAAGCCCACCCCAGTTAAGTCACATCTTAATGGTCCATTCTGGCACAACCACTGATAGCATCTACCAATGAAACTCCTTCCATAGAGAACCAGTTTCATTCCAGGTAGGACTTGCCCATCTGTGCCAGTCTGGGAGTTGAGAGGGATGGGGCAAAAGGCATTCACTGATAATGCACCCAGGACACACTGTGTCACGATGGCCTTTATCACACAAGTTCCGCAGCTAAGCATCCTCTGGCTGGTGGTTCATGGAAATCTTGGAACATCGGGGCTGCTAGACCAAACACATACTGATACGGAAAAATACTGGAAAAGTAATACTGAAATGTAAAATCTTACGCAACGATGGCTTTTCAAGTGGTTTTGGCTTCTGTGCTTGCACTTGCGTGGAAAGAATAGCGCTTATGAGCTCACAACAATGGAAAGGGACAGAAAGGTAGAAAAACACAAAAGTAGGAAAAATAAATCTTGTAAAAAGCCGTAATTTCAAATGGTCACTCCATTGACCAAGCATCAGCTCCTCAGAACCGTTTTGTTTCAGGAACCTGGCACACGAACGCGGCACCCCTTCTCTAATGCCGTGGTCTTGACCTGAATTGGGGACCCCCTGCGGCCAATTTTGGGATTAGGAAGAAAAGCTCCGTTCTTGGAATCCCCGTTGTCCAGTGTAGTTGAGGCCGGCTTAACCTGAGCCACAAGCGTTCTTTGCCTGCAGATTGGCAGAGGTTTGGGGAATCCAGTAAGCTCCTTAGCCTTGCCGGTTGCGGTGGATGTGGTCGCTTGCAAGAGTGAATAAATTGCGAGAGCCAGTTTGGTGTAGTGGTTAGGAGTGCGGACTTCTAATCTGGCATGCCGGGTTTGATTCTGCGCTCCCCCACATGCAACCAGCTGGGTGACCTTGGGTTCGCCACAGCACTGATAAAACTGTTCTGACCGGGCAGGAATATCAGGGTTCTCTCAGCCTCACCTACCCCACAGGGTGTCTGTTGTGGGGAGAGGAAAGGGAAGGCGACTGTAAGCCGCTTTGAGCCTCCTTCGGGTAGGGAAAAGCAGCATATAAGAACCAACTCTTCTTCTAAATCTAAATAAATCTAAATAAATCTAAATAAATAAAAGATCAGCGTCTTGCCACTCGGATGGCAAATGTCTGTAAACTGTTTCACTTTTAGAAGGTTTTTTTTTCACAGGCTTTTAAGTGATGTGTCTTGTGCGTTGCTTTGAGACGAAGTAGAAAAAGTGAGATTCTGCTGCTTTTAAAAGGCCAAATAGGGAGTGGGGGGTGTTAAGATGGGGCCTTCTCTTTCTGGAGGCATACTTTATGTTATTTTAAGGTGATTTTTAAAAAAACTGGTTGCCAGCCACCTAGAGCTTGTGGAAAGACAGGTTATTAATGTTTAAATGTGTATTGAGCTTTGGGGTATTTAAGACTGGAGCGCTTCCATTTGATTGTTTCCATCATGCAACTATTGACTGTGCCTGGAATCCAAAGGCTGAAAATGACCAGTTGTCCAGAAAGGATAGTTTGTTTCCTATTTCGAATACCTGGCCCCCATGCCGTACCTTATAAAAGGTGTTTCCTTTCCAAAATACTTTGTGCTGCTCCACAGTACCACAGTGTGGGACAAAAGGCCCCACCCCCACCCCTTTGGAGCGCTCAACCTCGGTCTTGGAATGTAACAACTACTGTGATCTTATTAAAAGCGAACTGAATAAAAGAGCGTTCTGCGAAGGGCGTTGGGCCCTCTTGATGTAAAAAATGTTAAGACGTTTGAGTGAGTCAGAATGTTAACAATCCACTTGCATTTCCTAGACTGATCTCTCCTTGTTCAATTGACTTTCTTTAGATGCTGGCAAATCAACAATCGGAGGACAAATAATGTAAGCAAACCCTTTACAAAAAATTATTAGAATTGTTTATAGTGATGACTATGAAGAAATCCTTAAATCGCCACAAGTTCTTGATTGCAGTAGTCCATCAGTGTGTCTTTGACTTGGGTCCCAAGGCCCACTCTTTATTACAAATTAATTAATGTGACGCGTCTGTTTTCTAGGTACTTGACGGGCATGGTTGATAAGAGGACACTTGAAAAATACGAAAGAGAAGCGAAAGAGAAAAATAGAGAAACCTGGTATGAATCTTGCATCATGCTTTGAACCGTGTTCACTCTTGGGTGTGGAAGAGTTGTTTTTACTGCTGCAAGTGATTCCTGTTCCAGTTTATGTATTTTCATATTTCTATGTTGCCCGTACTCAAAGGTTCAGGACAGCTCAAAACCTTTCCTCTCCCCACTTGCTCGTTGTTTCCTTCCCTAGTCCCTTGCTACCTGGACGCAGGGCCTCCGTTTTGGAGGGGTTGAGTTTCAGGTGGTTCTTCTTCATCCCAAGCCATCTCTGCTTCCTGGCAAATGTTTCTGGGAGTGAGTCCAGGCAGCTGTCCATCAGAAGGTAGAGTTGGGTGCCATCTGTATATTGGTGGCACCCAAGTCCACATCTCTAGACCAGTTGGGAAAGAGGGAGCATAAAGATGTTACATAACGTGGGGGATAGCACCACAACCTGTGGAACCCCACAGGTGGGTTAACTGTGGTGCAGGTGCTTATCATCCACCACAATCTTCTGCCCATGACCATGGAGGAAGGAGTTCAGCCACTGAAGAGCTGTTCCCTGGATTCCAGTGAGCAAGAAGTTCATGGTTTGCCACATTGACCACTTCTCTGAGCTCTAACAACATGACCTGCTTCAGTCCTGCTGATGCCGAAGATCATCTGTCAGAGCAACCAAAGCTCTCAACAACACCATGGCCAGGTTGGAAGTCGGACTGGAATGGATTGAAAACCAAAGCTTCCTCTTGATATGTTAAGAGTTGGTCCATGGCTGTCTTTTCAGCCATGTTCCCCAGAAATGCAAGATGTGAAATAGGGCGGTAGTTGGCCGGGCTCTGTGGATCCAGGGATACCTTTTCAACAGAGGTTGGATGACCATGTCTTTCAGTCCTTCCAGGAACACTGGAAGGTAGGGAGAGGTTGACAGAGGGGGGCCTCCTACCCTCTAATTGATCGATTTGAGCAGCCAAGGAGGATACATGGTTGGCCTCATTGAAGTAAGCAACCTCTCCACTTAAGTCAACGAGAGCCACCTGAAGCCATGAAATGTGACCTCCAGAGGTGGCCAAGAGGCTTCCAGTTCTTTTACTTGTAGCCAGCGTAGGTGGGAGGTCATGGAGGAGTGATGACTTTATCAGCAAAATAGCTTGCAAATGCCTCAGTGCTGATATCCAATTGATTACTATTTCTAAGCCTTTCTTTTAGGATGGTAAGAGATTGAATTACTCTATATAATTGTGCTGGGCATGAACTTGCAGTTTTCACTGCCCGTAAGCAGCTCTCATAAGCATCCTATAGGATGGTCCTATAGTTTCTTCGCTCCAAATCCATTGTAGATGTTTCAGCTCTGTTCCTCTTACGTAGCTCCTCAGTGCTCCATGGAGCTGATCTGAGGTGGAGGCGGAGCGGCCATTGACCAATCTCATTGGTGGCAGCCAACGTCCATTAATGCCAGTTGCTGACCAGATCATCTAATGAGTCACCAGGAGGCTCTGGGTCCCACAGTGCATTTAGGAAGCCATCTGGATCCATAAGTCTCAGTGGGTGGGCTAAAATGCAGGGAGGAGATGGTATTCGGAGCCAGACCTTTTTGGCCCTGGCTTCTGCCTGGTGGAATTAGCTGCCATTGGAGAGTCAGGCCCAGACTGACCTATCAAAATTCCATAGAGGCTGTGAAATGGCCTCTCTCCTCTCCTCGTTTTCTCCCCCTTTATAAGACTTCCTATTTATAGGGGACCCTACACCACAATTACAGCAGAAGACTGCCAGGCAAACAATGGTGGCTTTAGAATTTCACTGAATTGTATTATGTTTTTGTTTGTTTACCAGTCTTGTATAACTGTGGCAAACTGCCCTGAGCCTGTCTTTGGGGAGGAGCGTTCTAGAAATGGAATTATAAATATATAAATATCAGATAGTAAGGATGCCGTATTGGTCTTCCGATGCAGGTACCTCTCCTGGGCCTTAGACACAAACCAGGAAGAGCGTGACAAAGGTAAAACAGTGGAGGTGGGCCGTGCCTATTTTGAAACGGAGAAGAAACACTTCACAATCCTAGATGCCCCCGGGCATAAGAGCTTTGTTCCAAATATGATTGGTGGTGCTTCTCAAGCCGATCTAGCTGTGCTGGTAAGTAATCACCGAGTCCCTCTTATTTGTACTGCCATATCCGCACACCGTTGTGGGGGTCTATAGCTAGCTGTGTATTTTTATCCTTCCCTTTCCCTGAGAAGCTCAGGGTGGCATAAATGGCCTCCCCTCCTTCCCCCTTTTGTCCTGGCGGTGATGCTGTAAGATTTAGGTTTAGCCTAAAGTTATCCAGCAAGCTTCCATGGCAGAGACAGGAGATTTTTTTTACCTGAATTTCCCCATTCCTATGCACTAGGCAATGCTAGTCTACTAGTGGTAATGGGATGTTCTGTCTTTTGATGTGGAAACATATCTACTGGCGCGCTCCCTGAAACGGATATGACTGCGTTCATGGCGTCCATTGTCCCACCCCAGGGAGCACGCCGGCCAGGCCCAGCGGTGCTGCCACCTCCTCCACCATCTTCTATGTCCGGTTCTTCCCTCAGGAGAGTGGGGATGGCCTTGGAAAACAGAACAGGGGTGCAGAGGCGGTGGTGCAGCGAATAGGGCTCAGCACTGGGCCTCGCCAGCCACTGCCGCCCCCGCGCCCATTGTGTAAAGTTACGGTATAAAAATCCAAATAAATAAATAAATAATATAGAATGTGTTTCCACATAACGGGCCGGAATCTGCTTGTCGCTAGATTTTGTTGCTGTTGTTGTTGTTTCAGTTTTGCACATTCTTATAGTTTTTGCAAGGCTAGGGGGCTGTTGTGTTCATGGCAGTTGTCCTGAGCTGTGCTGCCTGGGGCGGTTCAGCCCTTGGCTGCTTCCCAAGGCCTGCTCTTCATTCTGTCAAAAGTAGCAGGAAACGGTGCTAGGCCCGCACTCGTGTGCGTCCTCTGATTCTGTTTCCCTTCGTACTTAGGTCATCTCAGCGAGGAAAGGAGAATTTGAGACCGGGTTTGAGAAGGGGGGGCAAACGCGAGAACATGCCATGTTGGCCAAAACAGCCGGCGTGAAACACTTAATAGTTCTTATTAATAAAATGGATGATCCTACTGTGAACTGGAGCAACGAAAGGTGAGCATGAAACGCTTTCAGGCACATAATGATCTGTGAACATGGCGAGTCTTCCAGCTTTTTTGCGCTTTCTGTGCACTGTCTGATTCTCAAGCTTGCTTTTGCATGAGGAATGGAATTCTCCTCCTTACCCACTTGTACGTCCTGTTATTGTTGTATGTAGGGATCAGATCATAGAAACAGCTCAGTACAGGATCAGCTTAAAGCACCCATGATAAGTAGCTGTCGAAAAATTGCTTGAACATTGCCAGTGAGGGGAAGCTCGCCACCTCCTTAGGCAGCTGATTCCTCTGTTGAACTACTCTGACTGCAAAAATTGTTTTCCTGATATCTAGCTGGTACTGTTCTACACTCAGTTTAAGCCCATTACTGCGTGTCCTCTCCTCTGCAGCCAACGGAAACAGCATCCTGCCCTCTTCCAAGTGACAACCTTTCAAATACTTAGATAGCAACCATGCCCCCTCTCCACCTTCTCTTCTTCTTATTTCTTGCTCCATAAGTGGTAAAAACTTCAAGGGCAAGAGACAGGGTTGGCCAACTATGATCACACCGTGGTGGAAACAGTTCCTTTGCGATTGTGACCCTTGGCTTTGTTATTCACTGTGGTACTCCTCGGAGAGCTTGGCCCGTGCCTCCTGCCTGCTTCCTGCAGCCTCGGCACCAGTGACAGCATAACCCTGCCCTTTTTCCTTGTCAAGGGATTCTGGTATCCCATAACTGTTAGCAGGGTAAGTAAGTGAAGGAGATGCACACGCTGTGCTTTAGGTTAAAGGAGGAAAAAAGGATGTCTTCATGGAAGGACATAGTGTGATAGGGCAGAGTGAGATAGGATAGGGTCTTTCTACTTAGCTACCTAAAGGAGAAGAGAGTGAGAAGCTTCCGAGAAGAAGCAGGGAATTGCCCTGAGAGTAGCAATCTAGGGACAGACAAAAAGCACACTTAAAAGGCAGAAAGGTCCTGAACTCTCTGCCCTATCTGTCTCCTTCTCTTCTGAACTTTGTACACCAGACATTGCCTGTTCCAAGAACAACTTCCTGTCACAGGTTTGCAGTTCAGGCAGGTCTCCGTCCTAGGAAACTAGGAAGTTCCGGGGCGTGGGCGTCACGAGCGGCGGATTATTAGAGAAACGTTCTTCTCGTTGATTTAGGTATGAGGAATGCAAAGAGAAACTGGTGCCATTTTTAAAGAAGGTGGGCTTCAACCCCAAAAAAGACATCCACTTCATGCCCTGTTCGGGACTCACTGGAGCAAACCTCAAGGAGCAGTCAGACTTTTGTCCTTGGTACATGTACGTATTTTGAATCTGGATTTGTCTTGCATACCTTTTGAAGGAAGAATTGACCCTCCTTGTAACAACCTGGATGAGTAGAGTTCATAGCCCTTTGCCACCCTCACAGGCAAGGCTCTGTATGCTTCCAGAGACTCCTCAGTCTACAGAAAATATTATTTTGTGATTAATAACAAGAGTCATGATGACCGGGTGGCTCTTTTCTCAGCTGGGTGCCTGGGTGGGGTTTCTGAAGTGGCTTTCATATTTGCTATGCCATTAAAATTTGATCAGATGCTGCTCATACCACAGACATGAAGCAGGTAAACTTATCACATTGTTGAATTAGTTCGGTCGGCTTAGATGCAGGTAGTGACGCTGTCTTAACAATGTATGTTGTTTTGGTTGGAAAGTTACAAGAAAGCCTATAGACTTACATGACTTTCCTCCTTTCCCCACCTTTCTTCTGTTCCTCCAGTGGGCTACCGTTTATTCCATACCTGGATAATTTGCCAAATTTCAACAGATCAGTTGATGGACCAATCAGGCTGCCAATTGTTGACAAATACAAGGTACAAATCAATAGGGTCACGATCCTGTGATGTTGTGACTCTCCACTTGTCATTTTATTAGGAGAGGAGAGCCAGTTTGGTGTAGTGGTTAGGAGTGTGGACTTCTAATCTGGCATGCCAGGTTCGATTCTGCGCTCCCCTACATGCAGCCAGCTGGGTGACCTTGGGATTGCCACGGCACTGACCGGGCAGTGATATCAGTGCTCTCTTAGCCCTCACCTACCCCACAGAGTGTCTGTTGTGGGGAGAGGAAAGGGAAGGCGACTGTAAGCCGCTTTGAGCCTCCTTCGGGTAGGGAAAAGCGGCATATAGGAACCAACTCCTCTTCTTCTTCTTCTTCTTGTCTTCATTCTGGGCTGTGTGTTTAGTGGCTCGCCACTGACATCTCAAGAGGCTCTGAGGCGACCCAAATCCAGTCCGTCCTGAGTCCTCGCAATAAATTAACAGTTAATTTGTCCGCATCGGGGAGCATCCCTGCTTGCTGCATTTGCAGACTCTCCCCATCTTACCTGTCGCATGGAGCTTGGCTGAAAAAGTTCACCCCGAGGTTCACATGCAGGCCTCCTGGGGCAGACTGGGATTTTGCTTCCCACCTGCTGGGGTTGAAGCAAGGGTGAGAATCCTCACTTGTTGGGACAAAGGAACTCCGGTTTCTCCATTTGGATGTGATGGCAAATTGGAGCATGCCCCGACCCGGAAGTATTTATTTTGAGGGCCGTTTGACTCACGTTGCTTTTCTTTGCCTTGTCAAGGATATGGGCACGGTGGTTCTAGGGAAGCTGGAATCGGGCTCAATCTGCAAAGGCCAGCAGCTTGTGATGATGCCAAACAAGGTACAGCAGACCCCGCCCCCCAAATCCCAACTGTTTTGTCTACCAACAGGAAACTCACTGGAAATCTTTATTCCCCTCCCGAGCTCAAGCTTGTGGTCGCAGGCATTTGGGGTGGACTCCGGACGGCCTATAAATAGTGCGTCTCATCAGCCTAGTTTTTATAGGGAGGGGCTCTCGAGGCCATGGGGCGCTTGACTCCTGAAAAACCGTTCATTGGTTGATGTTCTCCTGGCTTCACATTCTGCTTGCATGTCCCGAATCTGAATAACCGTGACCGTCTTGGTGGGTTAAGGTTTTTATGGTGGGGATTGTTTTGTCGTCTGTGCAATTTTATCAGCGTAGCCCACCGCTAGCCAGCATTGCTAGGAGCAGTGAATGAATGAATGAATGAATGAATGAATGAATGAATGAATGAATGAATGAATGAATGAATGAATGAATGAATGAATGAATGAATGAATGAATGAATGAATGAATGAATGAATGAATGAATGAATTTGCTGCTCAGAAACAAACTGCCCATATACTGCATCCCCCCCCCACACACACACACACATACACACACAAAGTTCTCTTTGTGCTGCCTTTGGGTTGTATCAACAGGAAAACTTCCACTAACCGGGGGGGGGGGGGGGAGATTTTCGCTGATTCTCCTCTGTCCCTGCAGATACACAGACAGTACTCAGAAATGGGTTTGAGACAAAAACTCGTACCGAGTACAATTCAGGTTCTTGTGAATAGCTTTAATGCAAGGAGAAAAGCAGCCTGTAATAAAACAGAACGCTGTGGAGCTGATGGGCGGTTCACGAGACAGGCCTTGTATTTTTCTGAGCCCCGGTTTTGTCGCCGGGTTGCAAGAGCCGTGAACACCTTTGCCAGCCCGTGAAAAATGTCCAGCTAATCCCATGCTTAACAGAAGGCTTTATGCGCTGCAGAACATTTCAGCTGATGCGCAAATCTGACCGGGCATTCTTTGTTTCCTGCCCACCCTACGCATCCATTCATCCCAGGCCGCTTTCTCCTTGTTTTAAATTCCCGGGCAAAGTTACCCCAGTCTGTACTCACTTATTTTCTCTCTAAGCGGCAGTAACTCTGTATAAATTTAGATAGCCTTGGGGGTCTGAAGCAGCAGAGCAGAGTTTTAAGTCCAGTGGGACACGAAAGCTTATACCTTGCATGAAACTTAGTTGGTCTTAAAGGGGCCACTGGACTCTGACTTTGCTCTGTGTAAAATTGTACTGGTAGTATCTTCCAGTCTTGCTCCGCGGCAGGCAATATTCCATCATTTTAACGCTGTTAAAAATTCAGGTCGTTGCTGCCTGCTAAGCATCATTTATGCTTTCTGGTTTGGATAGGAAATTTCTCTACCTAGAATGATAACTGGTTCTGTAATCTAGTTAATTTGGCTCTGTCATAAACGCAGCCTACAATCACTGCAGCGTTGTAGGTTGATCCCGATCTCACTCTTCCTTAAAAGCACAACGTGGAAGTCCTTGGAATCCTTTCTGACGATGTAGAAACTGAGTCTGTAGCTCCAGGTGAAAATCTGAAGATACGGCTGAAAGGAATCGAAGAGGAGGAGATTCTCCCTGGATTTATACTCTGCGATAGTAACAACCTGTGTCATTCAGGACGTACTTTTGATGCTCAGGTATGAGTCTTTACCATCTAATAGCCCCCCCTACGAACACACAGCCCTAATTTCCATCTAAACCTTTGCCTGAGATATTCCACTTCCAAGTATGTTGGGCCAACTACATGTTAAAAGGTAAAGGTATCCCCTGTGCAAGCACCGAGTCATGTCTGACCCTTGGGGTGATGCCTTCTAGCATTTTCATGGCAGACTCAATGCGGGGTGGTTTGCCAGTGCCTTCCCCAGTCATGACCGTTTACCCCCCAGCAAGCTGGGGACTCATTTGACCGACCTCGGAAGGATGGAAGGCTAAGTCAACCTTGAGCCGGCTGCTGGGATCGAACTCCCAGCCTCATGGGCAAAGCTTTCAGACAGCTGCCTTACCACTCTGCGCCACAAGAGGCTACCTAACTACATGTTACATGGGTAAAATCTGGCCCGGAGATTTTAATGGTTGGAGCGATTGTAGGTTGGGAACATTTTTATAAGTTTCATTTTTAGACCTAATTGTTTTTACTGGATGAGATTATTCCCCTTCAGCGTAAGCTGCCTCGAGACCTTCTGGAGAGGGGGGCAGCATAGAAACCCTTTAACAACTAAACCAACCAGCATCGTGATCGTGGGAATGTCCAGCAATAATGAAATCCTGAGAGAAAATCTTTTGGGAAATTAGTAAAATTATAAAAGTGAAACTGGAATCTTCAGTCCAGTTGGGTCTCCTCAATTTATTTCTCAATGAAAATGCTCAGTGTAAGCAGAAAATATTGGGGAACTTTCTGATTGTAGCTGCCAGGATGTTAATTGCTGCTAACTGGAAAAAACGCAGATAATATCTCATCTCATTAGATAATTGGCGAAAGGAAATTAGGCAGTTTATGATGTTGGAAAAGTTAACAGATAACATTAAAGTAATTCAAGGGGAGAAAAAGATTGAGGATTTCAATATCATTTGGCTTGATTTGGCAAATTACTTAAGGAAATTTTCAGACTATAAGGTATGTGAACTAGTGTTGTAATGTGTGATGTAACAGATGAAATGGACATTGATTACAGGATTCAAAAGCCACAGAGTTGTGCGGTGGTGAATTTTGTTTTTGGTGGGGTGCTTCTGTTGATTGTTATTTATTAATTATAATAAAAATAATAAAAAATTTAAAAAATTATAGAACTGGATAGCCGAGACTAGCGCAGTCTCAGCAGAACACAGGTTCAGCCCTGGCTAATATTTGGATGGGAGACCTCCAACGAATACCAGGGTTGTGTCCTGGAGCTATGTACTGGCGAATCACCCTTGAACATCTCTTTCATGAAAAACCCTACGGGGTTGCCATAAGTCAGATATGACTTCATGGCACTTTCCTTCACCGCCAGAACTGGGGAGATCTGGGTTGAAATGCTTGCTGGGTAATCTTGGGCTAGTTTCTTTCTTGTCCTAATTTATCTCCACGGAGTTATTAACGGCAAAGAGGGGAACCATGGACCCTTGCCCCTTAAGAGGAAGGCAGTAGAGAATCCCAGATCGGTTATGATCCACACCCCAATTCAAAACAGGTTTCCTTGCTCGAATCCACCTGGTCCCTGGGGAGAGCAGAGACCTTTACCTGGACTCCCAATTTTTATGTGCTGGCGGGGTTTGAGAGGGGTCTGGGGGGGGTGCAAAGCGGGGATAGAACAAATTCGGATTCAAATACCTTTATTGGCAAAGTCATAGCAAAGCATCTACATAAAAGACAAGGTGATTCAGATCCCGGACCACCTGGAGAAAATTCCGTGGAGGAATTTTGCAGTGCCTTCGGTCACTTGAGGGTTCTGATCCAATAAAAGAGAGTGCACTATTGTCACAGGACTGTCAATCTTGCTCGCCCCCACGAGAGGGAACATGTACCGTTCTCCGAGATGGTTATGCTTTGTTATGATTATGCCAATAAAGGTATTTGAATTTGAATCCCAGATAAGATTAAAGGGTAGAAGTGTGCTTGCTTTTGCAGGTCACCTCCTTTCGGAGTAATTTGGCCTCGGGGAAAGATGATGGTGAGGGAGCAGGTGATCCGTGGCATCCGAAAGGAGGCATTGGTGGGTTTTCTCTCTGTGACAATAACAAAGACTTCGTCGTTCCTTGCAGATAGTGATAATTGAGCACAAATCGATCATCTGCCCAGGTTACAACGCAGTGCTCCATATTCACACCTGTATTGAAGAAGTCGAGATTACAGTGAGTATTAATGGAACAGGCGGGAGGGGTGCTTTCCTGCTTCGAGGAGTTAAAACGCCAAGTGGCATTTATTCGTCTTTTTGGGGATGAGAATTTTGAAAACTCTTTGCCTCGAGCTGTCTTATTTTTATGGAAGGAATTATTATACATCTGAGGGTCACGTTCAATAAGGCCGTCATCCAAGGTGGTGCGAATGGCCCTGGCTTCAGAGACTAGGCAGAGGTAAGCCCTTGCTGGTGGTGGCGTGCTCACTTTATGGAGCACCATAAAGCTCTTCTCACAGTTGTGACGAGAGAGCATATCTCTGTGGCTACCGTAATTCTTGCTTGTTTACACTTGTGGCGAGTGTTTATGGTGATGTGTGACAGTATTTCAGTTTGCCTCAATCTTTATTCGTTTTAGATTGCAGACTGCTCTGAAGACCTCGCAAGGCAGAAAGATCGGGCATTCATGGTGTTAGATTTCAATTAAACTAGTGCTGCCTAATTTGGGAACATGGTGTAGGATTTAACAGCCCTTCTTAGCAGAAAGGACATGCTTACCAGGCAGTCCCGGTTCAAATGGGGCCTCTGCCACAAACGCAGGTTTTCCAGACAAGCCGTGTCTTTTCCTTATCCCCTGTAGCCCTAGTCTACCTTTCAGGGTTGTTGTCAGGACCATGGTAGCAATGTGGCCCGCAGCGAGGAGAAACCCCTGTGAGAGGTTCCGGGGCTTCGGTTGTGAGAAAGAGATTTACGGGCCCCAGTTCAGTCTCCCCGTCACCATCTTCATTTCCTCACACAGGCCTTAATCTGTCTGGTAGACAAGAAATCAGGAGAGAAAAGCAAGACACGGCCCCGTTTTGTGAAGCAAGATCAAGTCTGCATCGCCCGTTTAAGGACAGCAGGAACCATCTGCCTTGAGACCTTCAAAGACTTCCCTCAGATGGGTCGCTTCACTTTAAGAGATGAGGGTAAGGACCTGTGTCCACGATGCGGGCTGGCTTGGGTCAGGCCTGCAGAGCAATTTCGTCAATGGCGTCAGTGAATCAGCCACGCCAATCCCTCTCTAAAGGAGAAAGCCTCTCAAACCAGCATTGCCTCCCACCCCGACCTTCAGTCCAGGATTGGTGAAGGACCGAGAAACCGGGCAGAGCAAGTTCTTTCAAGGCCAGCTGCCTTGTGTTGTCATTCCCAGGGCTTGGTCACGCACGCTAGGCCCACCTTTTGTTCTGCGAAGAAGTTAGGCAGAGTGGGTGGCTTATTGACGGCCCTGGCATTGCACGACACCTTGCAGACGCTAAGGCTGCAACCTTGGGTCCCGAGCTAGTCGGGGAGTAGCTCCAGTTTAGTCTCTCCCCTCCGTTCTTCCCATCTTCCGTTAGAGCAGTGATACTTGGCATCCCCAGTAAAGCATCTGCCCTATGTTCCAGGGAAGCGGTGAAGGCATCTGGTTGGGTCTATTAATTGATGAGATGTTTCCACCTTGAAACTGATGCTACTGGTGAGGGCCTTAAGCCATGGGTGGAAGGAAACGTGGCTCTTGTCAGTGATAATTGCAGAATTGGCTCCCTGGAGCTGCAGACCACGTACTGCACTGGCTAAATCAGGGGTGGGCAAACTGTGGCCCTCCAGATGTCCATGGACTACAACTCCCATGAGCATGCTGGCAGGGGCTCATGGGAAACATAGTCCACGGGCATCTGGAGGGCCACAGTTTGCCCACCCCTGGGCTAAAGCATCCAACAGCCCATCCTTGCTCGGGAGCCCGTCTCTGCCTGAGATTTGTGGGAGCTGGCAGTGTGCCATCATACATACACCTGGCCCTCGAGCGCTTCAGTGGTCAGAGAGCCACATGCCTCCCTGGGCCGCATCGCACCCGAGGTGGAGGTTAATCTGGAGCTTTTCAGCAAAGCCCACTGCCCTCCGCTTGCCCTCAATAACGACCTAATTACTTTAAAGCTGCTTAATGGGGCGTTGGGCTAAGAGCTTTAGTAGTTGGAGAGAAGTGTCTTTCAAAAGAAATTTTAATGTTTAAGATTTGATAAGGTTACAGGCGGCGTGCTTTCAATGTGCCCGTAACCTGCCCGGAGCCTTCGGGGAAGGGTGGACAAACTTGTCAGAAGCTTCATTGTGGCTGCACGTTGGGCGTCCAGCACCACTGCGTGGCCGAAGCTGTCGAGGGAGGCCCAGAGATCCCATTTTGGGAAGTGGCAAGGAAAGCTGCTGGTGTAGATTTCTGCCGAATCATTTGGAGGTTCTTTAGTACGAAAGAGGAACACTTGCCCCCCCCCCCCCCAAAAAAAAAGAATCCAGAACTAGAAGCAAAATTTTAACACCGTAGGCTGAGGAAGCTACAGACAAGTGAAGTTCTGCTTGTTATTTTCCCTTCCCTTGGAGTTTTCAATCAAACCCTTGGATCTAGTCAAGCAGGGCTTGAGATTGAGCTTGTGCCCTCTGGGGGTTGAGGGGCCCAAAGGTTGCCGCTGGAGGGTGGGGAAACCCTCCCCTCCTCTCCTGGGAGAGCAGATGTGAGGTATTGTGCCAGCCCATCCTCCTCCTTGCTTCCTTCAGTCCTCAGGAGCAGCTGTTGGAGGCCCAAAGAGGAATGAAAAAGGAGTTTTCCAGGGGGAGGGTTCAGGGGGTCCATTCCTGTGCAGGCGTCATATGATGTCATATTCCGCCTCCCGGTTTGGTCAGCAGAGCTGGCTGCTGAGCCTCTAGGCCGTTGGCCTAACTCACAGCCCTTCCCCTGGAATTCCTGGTCTCCCTTTCATCCCAGGGTTACAACCGGTCATCTGGTGGCTTCATTCCCCCCCCCCCCCCACTAGGAGCTCTGCCTTATCGGCTAGTGTCCTTGATTCGCAAGAGAGCCACTGACACCCAGCGGCAAGGTAACTCAGCACCTGGGAAGTGAGACAGGATGTCTCCTAGTTTTCGCGCCAAAGATCAAAGGCGCTCCCCCTTTGTGAACTGGTATTCCTGCTCAAACCCCTAACCTATAAAAGGTCAGGAAGATCATGGTTCTTTGTCTCTGTTGATGATTCCTGTTCATATCGTTCTGTATTCTGTACTGCCTAGTAAACCTATCGAGAAAGACGGAAAGCCTTTTCTCCTCCACGGAGTTGGGTTGGATTTTTCGTCTAGGGCGGTGGGGGGGGGGGGCGGGTCTAACATGCACCAGAGCCCTGGTACGCGACAGCAAGCCATTCACGCCCAGGACTTCTTTCTAACCCCCGTCTGTTTGTTTATTTCCTAGGTAAGACCATTGCCATTGGGAAAGTTCTTAAGCTGGTTCCAGAGAAGGACTGAGCCGTGTTTCCAACCAACCAGCCTGCACAAAATACTGTGAGGGGGGGGGGGGAACTGACTCATATCGCCTTCTCATTTTCCTTCCCATTGATAACTCTCTGCCCTGTATTTTACAATGACAAATTTCACAGCAAAGGTCCACATGATGTCAGCTTTCTCATATTGAGAGCTCTGCTATGCCACTGTTGAATTTCCTCCCCCCCCCAAAAAAAACCATATGCCCCCCCTTCCTTCCTCCCTTCCTCCCTCCCACCCTCCCTCCCCCTCCATTCTGCTTCCTTGGAAAGATTTGGCAATAGCTTTGTAAGTGGTGTGGACATAATTGCCTAGAATTATGAAAATCTATAGGATTTATGTTTAATTTCCCCCTCCCGTCCCCAGCATATTAAAAAAAAAAACATTTTTCAAGGCAGATCATTTGGAGTGTGCGTGCGTGCACATGTTATAAAGACAATTACCATGTTAATAAACTATTCAATTTGAAATCCCTTTTTTGTTGGGGGGGGGTATCTTAATTGCTTTTGAATAATGTTTCTCTCCGGATGTAACACCGTTGCATTTAGCTTTTAACCTGCCAAGTAGCCCGAGCTGTGGACTTATTTGGACTTTACACAATCCTCCTTCCGGCCCCTCATCCTTTTGTGGACCCCTCCCCCTCCAGTCCAGTTTTAAATGAAGCAATTAGACAATTGACAAAATTTGTGCTAAAGAGAGAGAGAGAAAAACAAAAGCCTCTTGGTTTTCCCTTTCCTTATGGTGGCTGAGAAAAGAATACTTAAATATGTTCATGCAAGTACGGTACTATTTAATTAAACACTGCATCATTTTATAGCTCCGACATTTTTAGGTTGTTGTGGACTAGACAGGAGTGCTCCCAGGGGTGGCCGGAGTGCAGCTCTGCAGAGGTCCGTAGACTACAATTCCCATGAGCCCCTGCCAGCATTCACAGGGGCTCATGGGAATTGTAGTCCACGGGCCTCTGCAGAGCCACACTTTGCCCTGGTTTAGGCCTTGCATTTGGCTGATGCGTCTGCTTTAAAGAACAGCATCAGAGTCCTGGCAGTTAAATGCTCACCAATAAGGACAGCTACGTGGTCACTCCAGCAATAATGCTGCAACCTGAGCTCAAGAACCAGGTTAATTCAGTTCATTCTGTCTAATGTGGACGACGTGTGAATCTTTGCTTTGTCAAGAGAGATCGGAAATGAATGGGATAGGAGTCAAGACCCCGACGTTCACTGTTCTCCCGCTTTTCACATGAAATCCAAGAGATTTTGCTTTTTTTAAAAAAATAATAATAAACGGAGAGAAAGTCGAATCAAGCATACCTTGATCGAATCAAAACAAATTTGCACGGGAGAAAAGCAGTAGTGAACCCTTGACACTTGGTGTGGTTGCAGTTTGAAGGAACAAAGGCGGCAGACTTTGACGTAGCTGTGGGCCGGGTGCGGATTCTGTGCCGGTGCTATAAAAAGCGGAATGGAAGATTCACCTTTCATCCCAAGTACCGATTTTCGACAGCAGTGTCAGATTCAGCTAGAAGGCTGATCGTTCAAAATGCTTCTCCCCCAATTAATTTTTTTTTTGCTGTTTCTGTATGTACAAAATTAATAATATACCCTAGCCCTCCTGTAACTCTGCAGTCTGCGGACTGTTCCGTTTCACAAAAAACACCTTGAAATTCAGAACCGTTTGCCCTTTTTGTTTCTTCGTAACTGTGGAATTCCCATCCATTTCACATTTAAGGCTACGTTGTATGGACAGAGCAAAAGTTTGATTGTCCTTCAATTTCATATGACACTTGTAGCTACCGTAATGCATGAAATTTAAATAAATTTTATTATGTCTGCAAATTTCCTGAGCTTTAGTTCTTTTCTGCGAATCTGAACTGGTGTTAAAATAACTTCCGAAAAGCAAATCAAAAGGTCTTAGACCAGTGGTTCTCAATCTGGGGGTAGGGACCCCTTTGGGCGTCGAACGATCCTTTAACAGGGGTCACGGTAGGGCAAGAAGCTTGGCCGGGGGGGAGTTACCATCCACACAACAACCTTGCGGGGTAGATCAAGCTAGAGCGTTCGTCTGTCTGGAGCAGCGGAAAAGAGCGAGATCGGCATGGTGGGACAAAAGGCAGAACTGAACTGAGAAACCCCGGGGGGGAAACCAATTTATATACAATCCCCAAAAATGAAACACATCTCTGAATTACAGGTATGGATTGTAGCTGCAATCATGATGTTGCTTTTCACATGGTGAATCAATCATGATGTTGCTTTTCACTCTCTGTGCAAATATATCCCTTTGCCACTGCTGCTTGCCCCCTCGTGGAGACGGATTTATTAATAGGCTGCGTTGTGGAGCTCCAACAACCACCACTGCTTACTGTCCTTAAATTGCCCTGTGCTTTTTCAAGGAAATCCTGCGTTGAGCAGGGGGTTGGACTAGATGGCCTGAATGGCCCCTTCCAACTCTATGATTCTGTGATTCTGTGAAAAGCTGAATTTGCCTGGGAGAAATCCATGAAAACCTAGAAGCGAGCAAGGGAAATGTCCAACACGGCCCAGACTCTCATGGGAGGGGCGGGAGCACACTGTTTTAGATGCTCTTTAGAAAGGGAGCCCAATGGAACCTCTGCAGGCAGGGGCAGTCTACCCCGGAGCGCCACGTGCCAGGGTTCCTGAGGAAACGCGCAGGCGCGTCAGCCTGGCCCGCTTGCGCCGCCAGGGGTCGCTGTGGCGCGCTCCGGGGAGCGCTTCAGGCCGGCGCGCGGCTCGCGGCCCCAGCAAACCCAGGGCGGTTGGAGGCGCGGTTCCTGCTGACGTCATCGGAGCGCGACGCGCGCCGGTTCGAGCCGCGTGGGAAGCGAAGGGGAAGCATGGCTGCCGCTCCTCCCGCGCTGTCTCTGGACGAGGCGATGGTAAGAAGGTGGGGAGGAATTAGGAAGCGCCACGAATCCCACGGGTGACTTGGGAATTAACTACTATATCCTGCCTTTTCCCTCCTGGAGGTCCAGGCGGGGAACATGAATCTCCCCTCCTCCAGGTCGTCCTCATGTGCGTGGCCCTGTTGGTCTGGAGCAGGGGTAGTCAAACTGCGGCCCTCCAGATGTCCATGGACTACAATTCCCATGAGCCCCTGCCAGCTTTTGCTGGCAGGGGCTCCTGGGAATTGTAGTCCATGGACATCTGGAGGGCCGCAGTTTGACTACCCCTGGTCTGGAGGATCGGGGCAAAATTGGAGTCCCATGGCTCCTTCAAGGCCCACAAAGAGTTTAGTCCCTTTCAGTCTCTTTTTAGTTCTTTTTCGCACCTGGGAAAGCGCCTGCCATTAATCACTAGCCTTAACAGCTTTGTTGCCCCCGTGTTTTTGTGAAGGACGATTGAAACCCAAGGGACTGATTTGCTTTTCTAGCAAGGAATCGCCATACTGCGTATTTGGGGTGTTGTGGGGCCGTTTACTCGTTTGCTGCTCATTTCCCCTTATAACTGTACTCTTTTGATCCGTGTTCCATTGCATGAGGAAGTGTGCCTGCACACGGAAGCTCACACCTTGAATCAATCTTTCTTGGTCTTAAAGGTGCCCCTGGATTCAAGTCTTGTGACATTTGCTCGGTGAGGTAGGATAGGATGCGGCAGGCACCAGCCAAGGATCCTCCCATGATATTTCTCAGAGAGAGGGTGTCAATGAATCTGGGCTCTCTGGATCCCAGACTGAGCACTACCCTGTGCCGCTTGTAGAGCTGATATCAATAATAAAGTTTGTTTAACAGCACTAGCAAGTGATGCAGTTCAGCCCTCTTGCCTCATCAGTCGGCATTTGGGTGGCTACAAGGTGAAGCCGAAGCTTGCAGACTGTATGTACTTAACACAGTCAAGAGTCGTTTTTTAAAATGCCTGTGATTTGCGTGCACAGGAAAACCTCTCGTTGATCAACATTTATTAGACTACTACATTTTTCTGTCTGTAATGTTAGAGATTGCCTCTTCCCTGAAGATGAGCCTAACTAAACAAACTAGAAACTGATCAGTCATCTGAGTTGTCACCTGCTATTGTTGCCTGCCAGTGACTTGTGTCTGGGTTTATAGGACAATTGTGTCCTATGATATGAGGATGTATTGGGTTGAGGGTGGGTGGGGAGGGGATTTGTAAGGCTTTGATTGGTTTTATCTTATTGTGATCTTCTACTGATGTAAGCAGCCGTGGACCAGCTGCGCTGGGAGCAGAGAGATATAAATAGAACAAATAAATATATTTGCTGTACTACAGTAGGGTAGGACTCCCTGGAGAAGAGCCTAATGCTGGGAGTGATCGAGGGCAAAAGAAGAAGGGGACGACAGAGAATGAGGTGGATGGATGGAGTCACTGAAGCAGTAGGTGCAAACTTAAAAGGACTCCAGGGAATGGTAGAGGACAGGAAGGCCTGGAGGATCATTGTCCATGGGGTCGCGATGGGTCGGACACGACTTCGCACATAACAACAACAACAGTAGGGTAATGGCTATCACGTAGCTATGTTGCTTCTATGTTTAGTGTGCATGTCCCTCCCTTGGTAAAATAAAATAGAAGCAGCATAATTGTAAGCATAATTGTAAGTAATGGACATACACTGACTGCGTATTACTGTTTTGATGTTTGTAGTCCACATGGATACCCTCAGTTAATTGCGGCACATGTGGCCTGCCAATACCGGTACATTTTTTTCTTATATTCGATTTATTTAATTCATGCCTGTCTTTCTCCCTATGGGAACCCAAAGCAATTCACATTATTATCCTCTCCTATGTCTTTATCCTCGCAACAGCCTGTAAATTGATTTCAGCACAGAGTGTATGCTTGACCCAAAATCACCCAGCAAGCTTCCATGGCAGAGTAGGGGTGCAGACTTGGGTGTTCTGGGTTGTAGTCTGTCACACTCATTGGCACCCATTGGTGGCTGCCTTTTCTGTCTCTCTCCACACCCTTATCCATTTACTCAGGTTTAGAATGAGCCATATTATTTAATTTTTTTCGTACAGCCCTCATTGAACACAGCTTCTGTTGATGCAGATCACATGATCCCCAGCATGGTCTTATGTGTGGTTTTGCACTCTTTTTCCTTAGTAGAAAAGCTGGACCCTACTACAGTTGTAGTCATTCTCTGTATTATCACAAATACATTCTTAAATAATTTTATCCAACATGAGAAATGATCCTTGATATAAAAACAGGAGTGTAGTTGGAGGAGGGTGAAAGAAGCAATTGGCAGGCAGCATAAATGTGATTGAACTCACTTCCTTTGACCCTTTAATTCCCTTCTTTCTAATGTAGGGCTTGCAGGCTGAAGTTATAGACTCACTATATGAAAAACTGAAATTCATACCCAATCCGTCACGCTAATTGGTCAGGTTTGGAAAAAAATTAATGTCGACCTGTGTTAGCGCCCAGAAAATGTCTTTCTGAGATTTCTGAAGGACACAAAATGCTTTTCTAGTTTTTTGTTCCTTGCTTTTATTATTGTCGTTCTTTTTATTCTTTGAGATTAAAAAAGCAGCTCACGCCCTGCTTGCTTACAACAAGACAAGGCAGAAAACAGCCGAGAAACAGCTGCTGCATGAAGACCAGAACGTCTTTTTGATGGTCACAGTATGGAAAATCCCACCACGTGAACAAGTAGTCAAAATGTAAGTGTGATATTCCCAGTAAGCAGTCTTGGGTGAAGAAGATCTCGTTATTCAGGAACAAGCGAAGCAGGACATCTCCAATTCCTTGCTAGACTGTAGCACAGGGGTAGTCAAACTGTGGCCCTCCAGATGTCCATGAACTACAATTCTGAGACACACGTCCCTTTTGCCTGCCAGCACACCAGTCTCTCCGCACTCAGTCCAAAACAGTTGCCTGTCCCTAATTTATATATAGTTAAGATCTATATTTGCCCCCCTCCCCAGAAGGCGCCACCAATTTGTATATGATCAGTGGTGGCCAGCTGATGCCTTACTGATGCCCTTCCACTATAGGATGGGGTTTTATTTTTACTGCCGTGTATATTTATGCTGCTTGTAGAAGAAGAAGAAGAAGAAGAAGAGTTGGTTCTTATGTGCTTTTCATGTGCTTTTTAATGGGATTTTATGTACTGGAATTGTCTTGCAACCCGCCACGGGTCGTTTCGCTGGGCGTAGCAGGCAATAAGTCCAGTAAATTAAATCAAATTCTCTCTTTTAAAATAGAACACTCCCTCATGGCATTCTGTCTGCAACATCTGAGGTCTGCCTGTTTACCAAGGACGAGCTGGGCTTAACCGCTGAGCAGACGGAGAACTTGTACCGGAAACTCTTGAGCCAGCACGGGGTCACAAATGTCGCAGAGGTATCAAGGGCGCATGTCTTCCTCAAGGGATCACCTCCCTCTTTTTCTAGGTGTGCCGCGTGTTCTGCGAAGGAGCAAAGGCCACAGGCCGTGGAGCACACAATGGACAAGCCTAGAAATGGGTTTAGGGTCTTCTTTAATGTATGGGGTTAGGTAGATAATTGGGCCAGTCTGGACTCACAAGCTGCCAGTTCCTTATTGCTTTTTGGCAGTGTGGGGATGGGGAAAACAGAACATTTTGCCAGTTTGGTGTAGTGGTTAGGAGTGCGGCCTTCTAATCTGGCAAGCCAGGTTTGATTCCCCGCTCCCCCACATGCAGCCAGCTGGGTGACCTTGGGCTTGCCACGGTACTGATAAAACTGCTCTGACTGGGCAGTGATATCAGGGCTCTCTCAGCCTCACCCACCTCATAGGGTGTCTGTTGTGGGGAGAGGAAAGGGAAGGTGACTTTAAGTTGCTTTGAGACTCCTTCGGGTAGAGAACAGCGGCATATAAGAACCAGCTTTTCTTCTTCTTCATTTACCCCCCAGTAAACCCCCCCCCCCAATTGAAATTTTGCAGGCCCTCCTCTCCCAGGAGCTCATTCCTCCAGGTGGGGCCAGGAGCAAAAAGGCCCTGGCCCAGGTTGAGGCCAGGCAAACTTCCCTCCTCTTTACCTTCCCCCTAAACCGCGATTGATTAATCACGAAGATCGATACTGTAACCGCCAACACTCTGTCTTCTGTTTCTGAAGGTCATTTCTTACAAAACCTTGAAAAAAGAATACAAGTCGTTTGAAGCCAAGCGTCGACTCCTTAGCAGGTTTTCCCTCTTTCTCTCCGATGACCGCGTGAGGAGGCTTTTACCGTCTCATATAGGGAAACACTTCTACAGGAGTAAAAAGTAAGTGGGGTTATTTTTTGGGGGGGTCGTGGGATCTACTGTACAAGATTCTCTCTGGGAACCCGAGCCCCTTTCACTTAAAACGTGTGTTTTTTGAAACGTCAGGGCCCCTCTCTCCGTGAACTTGCGAGCAAAGAATCTGGCCAAAGAACTGAACAGGCATATCCAGGGAACTATTCTTCCGGTCACTAACAAGGGTTGCTGCTAGTGAGTATTATTGTTATTGTATTCCCTTGTTCTGCTTACTCGTCATTATTTATTTGTTGTATATTTATTTATATACCGCCCTTCCTGAAGGCTCAGGGCGGTTTACATGAAACAGCAAAATGATACAGGTCGCATAATTCTGATAACAGTAAGGTGGTAACGACCATAACATTAACGCAATAACAATCACGACAATAACAATTAAAGGATGGTGAAACTGCAAAGAGTTTTAGCCTGACCCAGGGGTTGGGTGGATTTCTTAACAGTCACGGTAGGTGGGGAGAGCTTCAGAGGGGCCAATTGGAAGCGATGGACAGGTCGACCTCAACCAGACGCCTGATTAGAAGAGAGGACATGCAGGGACACATGGGCTAGAGCAAGGAGAGCCTTTGGAATTTGAGAGCCGGTGATGAGGATCGCTCCAAAATGCCTTTTGGAGGCCGTGAACCAAACGGAGGAAAGCTGCCCCAGGAGGAGCAGCCAGAGATAACCCCTCCCTTTTCGTTTTGCAAAAGAATCGCAGAAGAGGAATGGGGGAAAAAAATAAAGGAAGCCCAAGTAGGGAGGAGGGGAGAAAGAGGAATAAAAAGAAGGAAATCCTAAAGTGGAGAATGGTACCACAAGCCCAGGTGCCTACCGGACTTCCTGATTCTCCAGTAGCTGCCGTTGCATCATGGGAGACCCTTTCATTTGAACAAGGGCAGCCAAGAACAAGGTCCCCCTTGGAGGCGGGCATCCCTGAGCCTCTGGGGAGCAATGCCATAAAGGCCCCCCACCAAAGCAGCCGTTTTATCTAGGGAAACTGATTTCCTTTGCCTGTAGGTGAGCTGTCATTGCAGAGGCCCGGTGCAGGATGGAGTGGAGCACAAGCCGGCTCCCGCAGCCTGACCTCCCCCTCCCCACACATGCACACTTACCAGCCTCCAGGCCTTGCCGCCTTTCTGGCTGTGGAGCATAGGCAGATGATACACCATTTTTAAAAATCTTATTGTGACTCAGCAGTCCATGTTTACAGTTGTATGTGTGTAATATTGGAGAAATATTGTTTTATTTTGCATTTGTACTGTACTGTTTTAATTGTGCTTTGCAGTGGCCTTTGGCTATATACAATAAACGTTATCGTATCGTATGTCCAGCGGTGCTCCTGTGGGTATTTCTACCGAGCAGCCCCTTTGGTCGTGCTCTTTCAAGGGGATCTACATGTTCAAAGGTGACCTGGTGGATCCAGGTTGCTGGATCAAACAGGCAGCCGCGTTGAGAGCGCTGAAGTTCGAGGAAGTTAGCAGGTTACTCAAGGTGTTGTTTTGTTTTCAGCACCGCACGTGTCGGACACGCCGGGATGACAGCGGAGGAAATCGCGGGGAACGTTATGGCTGTTGCGATGGCCCTTGCTGCTAAAGCTCCTAAGGTAACGCTGCCTGAGCAGATGGAAATGATTGAGTGTTTGTGTGTGTTGTGCCGTGGTCTTTTGCACAGGAACCCACCTCGTTAATCCCTGGGGTTTATTTGTGGGTCTCTCTGGAAGTGCTCAACCGGAGCACCTGACTTCAGATATCGCCTTCCGTTCCTGTAGATCTCTAGGAGCATTAAAATCCTTCACCTCAAAACTGATAAGTCCGTGGCCCTTCCCATCTTTCACTCGAGCGCTCCAAGTGCGCAGGACGTCCAGAAAAAGACAGGCACGGAACAGCGGAAGGTGAGAGATGCCCCTGAGCCTTTCCCAGCATGCCCATTCATTTCATCTTCAAATAGGCATGCTTGGCCGCAACTGTATATAAGGTTTTGCTGTTGATGAGGTCAGGGACTGTTTGCACTTGCATCCCACCCGGATCTAAAGTCTTGTGGTGAGTAACGACGTCTTAAATAACTAGCCAGGCTGAGTGATGCTGTTCCATGAACTTGGGGCATTGCAGCCAAAAGCGAAAAGGTCTTCTTGTGGTCGCAGGGCTGAATGGGATGTTGGAGGCAGGGCTGGGGAAACATACCTGGACTCGAGGCTTCCCAACATGGGGATCACATCCCCTTAAGCTTCCGTCAAAGGGCCAGGGCCTCTTTTTCCAGGCTGAGAGCTGGTGTGGTGTGGAGGGCAGGATATCAGACTGGGATGCGGGAACCCCAAGCGTGACTCCCCTCTCTGCCGTGCTGGGTGAGGTTGGGCCAGTCACAAACTCTCAACTCGGCCAACCTTACAGGGGTGTTGTGAGGATAAGATGGAGAAGGGAACTCTGCAAGCTGCTCTGGTTCCCTGTTGCAGGGAAAGGTGTGTGTGGGGGGGGGGTAAATGAAGCAGATAAACCCTGAAGGCAGGATGAAGAGCTACAGAACCAGCCATTAAAGCCCGGTACAATCCTCTGGTACTAACTTGGGATGCTGAGAATTCCATGCAAAGCCTGTGCTTGACTGGACATAGAATTTGCAACAGGTGGAGCAGAGTTCTCTGTAGACTGCTATTGAAATGTGTGTGGGGGTCCTAGAATCATAGTCAGAAGTGCCCACAGAGGCCATCTAGTCCAACCTCCTGCTGAATGCAGGATCAGCCTCAAGCATCCAGGAGAAGGATCTGTCCAGTGGCTGCTTGAAGACTGCAATTGAGGGAGAACTCACCACCTCCTTAGGCAGCCTATTCCACTGCTGAACTACTGTGTGTGTGTGTGTGGGGGGGGGGGAATCCTGGTATCCAGCCGATATCCATAGATATCGAGCCTTCGGGGGGAGGCGGGGTATAAATATAAATATAATAATAATAATAATAATAATAATAATAATAATAAAACAGTGGCCTTAGATTGGCTGTCTTCTTAACACCCTCTTTCACATGGTTTTTAAGAAAAACAAGAAAAAGAATCAGAAGAACAAAACTAGAGGGCAGACTCCCGTGAAACCCGTGGCGGAAGGAAGCGTTGCCCCTGCTGCCGGGTGTCAGAAGGGAGAGGGAGAAGAGACAGCGGAAGCCTCAGGCGCTGCAAGGCCAGAGCAGGAAGACGATGAAGAGATTCCACTGCTGGTGCCAATTGAAAAGGTAACCTGGGTGCCAAAAGATAAGGCCACCCTCACATATGTGCCTAGACCAGGGGTAGTCAAACTGCGGTCCTCCAGATGTCCATGGACTACAATTCCCAGGAGCCCCCTGCCAGTGAATTGTAGTCCATGGACATCTGGAGGACCGCAGTTTGACTACCCCTGGCCTAGACCATTGTTGGTGGGACAGGGGGGTGGCGCTTGGTAGTGCTGGTGACAGTCACCTTTTACTAAGGTGACCAGATTTCAACATTGGTAAAGCAGGACACCATTGACTGTGGGGGGGGGAGGGTTCTTGATTAAAATTTGGTCTATATGGAGCAACAAAAATATTCATAGAACACAAAAATAGTAGTGTAATATATATATATATATTAAATTATATTAATATTATATATATATATATATATATATATATATATATATATATATATATATATATATATATATATATATATATATATATATATATATATATATATATATATATTAAATTATATTAATATATATATTAATTTCAACATAGGTACAATTTGCCAGGTGCCCCCCTTACTTTTACAGATAATTCAGATTTGTGCATCTTGGTTAGGTTTGGGGGGGCGATTGTCCTCTCCCCCCTATTCAGAGCCAGTTTGGTGCAGTGGTTAGGAGTGTGGACTTCTAATCTGGCATGCCAGGTTCGATTCTGGGCTCCCCCACATGCAGCCAGCTGGGTGACCTTGGGCTCGCCACGGCACTGATAAAACTGTTCTGACCGGGCAGTGATATCAGGGCTCTCTCAGCCTCACCTCCCTCACAGGGTGTCTGTTGTGGGGAGAGGAAAGGGAAGGCGACTGTAAGCCACTCTGAGCCTCCTTCGGGTAGGGAAAAGCGGCATATAAGAACCAACTCTTCTTCTTCTGAGGACAGGAGGCTATGTGTAATAGTCAAGTGTGGATGAAAATCGGGAAGAGATGAGTTTTGCACCTGTGAATTGAGAATCTAAAGGGACAGTGAGCTTTGGAAGAGACACATCTGGTTTGGTGGGTGAACAGGGGGCCTGCTTTGAAGAACTGGCCTCCTTGGTGTAGTGGTTAGGAGAGTGCTTTCTGCAAAAGCGAGCCGGGTTTGATTCCCCGCTCCTCCCCCACAGGCAGCTAGCTGGGTGACCTTGGGCTCATCACAGCCCTGATAGAGCTGTTCTGACCCAGCAGGAATATCACCTCCCTCGCAGAGTGTCTGTTGTGGGGAGAGGAAGGGAAGGCAAATGTAAGCCGCTTTGAGACTCCTTTGGTAGGGAAAAGCGGCCTATAAGAACCAACTCTTCTTCTTCAGTAATCTCAGGGCTCTCTCAGCCTCACCTCCCTCACAGGGTGTCTGTTGTGGGGAGAGGAAAGGGAAGGCGACTGTAAGCCGCTTTGAGCCTCCTTCGGGTAGGGAAAAGCGGCATATAAGAACCAACTACTAGTGGGGAGAGTACTTTTCACATCAAGACGGCGTAGGATGTTTTTACAATGGGTTTTTTCATTGAAGCTGAATGAGGTGTTCCTTTTCCTCCAAAATATAGGTGGCAGAGCCTAGTCCTCCTGCCAGCAAAGGGGTGGAGACGAACGCCAAAGTTCACATCCCTGGCAAGAGAAAGCTAAATTCAGAGGCTCCCCTAGCAGGACTGGAAGTTCCTAAGGGTGAGTCAAGCCCGAAGACCCCAAAACTGCTCAAACAGGACAAGACCAAGGCTCCAAAACAAGTGGGCGTGGAAAAGGAGCTGGCAAAGACTCCCCAAAAGCCAAATACCAGGTCTTCAGTGAACCCCCAAAGGAAGAAAGCCGTAATGTCCACAAAGAAGGCCCCGAGAACACCAAAACAGACACTGGGGGAAAGGGCATTGTTGCAGTGAGTGTGACCACTCACAGAATTGCCAGCTTTTAAGGCAAAACTTTTAAGCTTTAACAAAGAAGACTACTTGAGTCATGGTTTTCTCCCTGTTTCCAGCTTTCCACTTTCAAATCCGTAATTTAGTTGCCATTGTGTTTAGCCGCTGTTGGCAGGACCCAAGAACGACGCATTTTTATTATATCACAAGTGTCCATAAAGTCAGACAATCTTCAACACTTGGGTTGAATCGTAACTGTGTTTTTTTGGCTTCGTTCTCTCTTGAGCCCATCGGAATGAATGCTGCAAACCTAGCGTGACAAACTTTTCCCCAGAGGTGCCTAAAGGCTCAGCGACGATTAGGTTACCAAAAATATTTTATCCCAGATCTGCACGGTGTACCCCGTAGACCCTCAGTCTGCAACATTTGTGTGCTCAGAGTCTGTTTAAATAGTCCTCCATCCCTGGGAGTTAAGGGATAACTTAGTTATTAGTTATAGTTAGCCTGTTTGATAAAATATCTGTGCAAAAGCCATGAGCTCTTTCGGCATGCTGCACAAGGCTGCATAGGGTGCTTGCAGTTGGTAGGATCATAACAGCTTTGCAAGGTGCACAAATGAGTACAAATTCACAATTCAAAAGGGGATCTGTAAAGCTAGCTTCTGTTGCATCTGAAGAGGTTATAAACACCTAGAACAGGCCTTCTTCAGATTCTTGAGGGCCCTGGAAGGGTTTCTCCAATTGGGTGGGAATTAATTGTATATCTAGATAAATTTGTTAAAATATTATTGTGATATGACCATATATGGTCATGTTTATCCTTCCCTCCCCCCCAAAAAACATCCAATGATGGGCCTAAAGGGGGTGGAAAGAAGAGGGGCTCCAGCTGGCCGTGTTTCAGGGTTTTCTCAGCGGTAAAAAAGCTGAAAAGGGCTGACCTAGAATGTTCTTATAACAATTGGGGGAGGGATGGGATTTTTAGCCGTCATGTTAGTAGATTGATGTTTTAATGGGAATTCTAATGGGGTTAGTTGTTGTGACCCACCTCGAGCCTGTCGGGAGAGGCGGGAAATAAATCTACAAATAATAATAATAATAATAAAATTCATCCTGTCTTCTCGTGCAACCCCCCCATTGGAATTTCACCAGCATATTGGCTTCGGACATATTTTTTTTCTAATGAGAAATGTCAAAGAGGGGGCACCCTGCCCCCTTTGGAGCTGGTGCATGCACAGGATTCCCACCCCACACATGATGCGTTCTGTGGACAGGCACCCTCTTTCCTACGTTCCTTTCTTGCAGGTTGGTTGTACTCACAGAGTCTACTACGCCTCTTCATTTGAGAACGCACACGGTGTATTTTGGGTCTCGGCATGGTGCCCGAGAAGCTTGTTTAAAAAATGTTCAAAATGTAGAACAAAAATGACAGCGAGTCGTGACCAGGAATTTTGCATCCTATGCTTAGAAGCGCAGTCTATAATCTATGTAAGCCTCTGGAACAAAACTGTATAATTGTTCATCAAATGCTCTAATGCAGGGGTAGTCAAACTGCGGCCCTCCAGATGTCCATGGACTATAATTCCTATGAGCCTCTGCCAGCGTTCGCTGGCAGGGGTTCATGGGAATTGTAGTCCATGGACATCTGGAGGGCCGCAGTTTGACTACCCCTGCTCTAATGCCTTGATTGCTGAAACATTTCAGGGGGGGAATATCCCACAAGTGCTGTAGCACAATGGTCCCCAACCTTTTTATCACCGGGGACCACTCAACGCTTGACAATTTTACTGAGGCCTGGTGTGAGGGGGGGGGGTAGTTTACTTCTCCACTCTCAACCACTGCCCTAACGCTCTCTGATCGCTATGGTAATGTTTAAACGTCCCTTCAAAATAAGATACAGACACGCCACAACAGTGAACATAAGGAACATTTTATTTTCATGGAAATTTTAACTCCTGACAATGACAAATCAATGGGAACCCTGAGCTTGTTTCTCTGCAACAAGATAGTCCCATCTGGGAGTGATGGGAGACAATGACACCCGAAGTGTGTTGTAAAGAGCCGGGGGGGGGGGGGGGGGGCGGAAGAAGGCGTCCTTCACGGCCCACCTCCAATTAGTTGACGGACCACATGTGGTCCGCAGCCTACAGGTTGGGGATCGCTACTGTAGTATACTAGCTAGGAATATGATCTGATAAGTCCTCTGAGTCTCATTTTGGCCAAGTCTGTGTCTCAACCTTCTCAAACCACACAATGACCCTGCAGCTGTAATATACGGATTTCACCATGCTCTTCCTAAGGGTGTTCTAAGAATTACTAAGAAAATATAATGCTTTTAATACATGCCCCCCACACTCACAAGCATCGGAGTCCTGATATTTCTGGGCGGGATTGCCCACCAGTTTGGTGTAGTGGTTAGGAGTGCGGGCTTCTAATCTGGCATGCCGGATTCGATTCTGCGCTCCCCCACATGCAGCCAGCTGGGTGACCTTGGGCTCGCCACGGCACTGATAAAACTGTTCTGACCGAGCAGGAATATCAGGGCTCTCTCAGCCTCACCCACCCCACAGGGTGTCTGTTGTGGGGAGAGGAAAGGGAAGGCGACTGTATGCCGCTTTGAGCCTCCTTCGGGTAGAGAAAAGCAGCAGGACTCTCAGCCCTACATCCCTGTTTTGAAATTCTCAACTTTGGTTCTTGACACTCCTTGTACATTAAGCAGCCCTTGCCTGCTCCTTATGTGAATTTCTCCGACTCAGTCCAAAAACAAATGATTTCAATTCCCTTTTGTTGATAATTTCTTTAAGCTACGGTAACCGATAGGAAACCAAGCGCTGCTTACATTTGTATCAGTACCCCAAATTAGCAAGAGGACTTCAACCACATCCTTAAGTAGAAAACCACAGCTAGTTGATCTTGGTTCCCATTTCTCACGTGTGTGGTTCTTTCGATTGCTGACACAGCAAATGTTCTAATTTTGAAGGAATTTGTGACGGTGTGTTCAATAATACGCATCCTGGATCTATCAGTTTGACGTATGGATATAGGAGCAAGGCTGGCCCGTTCTAAATGCCTGGAGAGAAAGATGACAACAAGGATTTTCTTCTCAGTTTTGAGGAGCTAATGTAAAGAAGAGGGGGGGGGGGAAACACAGATACATAAATAAAGACCATGAGAATGATGCTGTTTCCATGGATACAAGGAAAGCTTATGAGTAAAAAAAGGTGTGTGAGAAACATGTTTATGGAGATACCTGTGGGCCATCAGAAAACACGTACATCAAAATGTTAAAATTAAGGTATCTCCTCAGGCAGTCCTGAAGAGCTCCTTGGAGGAAGACTGGAATAAAAATGTATATACAAGTGTATATTCAGGGAGAAGGAACGTGCATGCAGAAAGAAGTCACCTTACTTCTGACAAGTGCTTTGTAGATAAAATGAAATCAAAAGTGTAAATTTTACACGGAGTGTCAAAAAAAGGTTTTTCTGAGATACTCCTAGGCATTGAAATAATTAATTCTCAACATGGCCAATTCTGTGGATATTTAAAGCTGGAGACTGGAGCCATGAAGAGACAAGATAGATCTTTCTATAAACCTGATAAAGGCACAGGTTGCAGGAGAAACTGAAACATACCATATTTAACAAACCTCAAAATAATAAAAGCCTGTCAGAAAAGCGGAGGGTTATTTTTGCCTTTGGCGCTTCTGTTCAACACCTGTCACCCCAGAAAACTGGCAAGGGTCTCTAGGATTCACTAAACCACCCGGGCCGGTTACAGGCTCTCAGCTGAGCAATCACAGGATTGTGGTGAGGATACAATGGAAAGGCGAATGACGAACACTGCTTCGGTTAGCCTCTGTGGACTAAGGTGGGGTATGAATAAAGTAAATACAGAAGAAACATAGGTGATGATAAATAAAATGGAGGTTGGCTAGCGGGTGGGGAGAAAGGATGCCACGGTGGAGGGGTTGCCTGGAGAGGTGCCTCTTTCCCCCCACCCCTCTCCATCCCCCTATTAAGGGCACATAGAGTGACACCTATTTCCACTGTTGGGTGCCCTTCTCCCCCCCCCCCCCCCGGGCTGGTTGCTCCCACCACAAGTGTCCTCTGCTGCTCCCTCCCCCCCCCCAACGAATCCTTAAACTGGCCCTGTAAATCCTTAAGCCCCTCCTGGGAAAGGGTATCCAGGCTGGCCGGTGCAAGAGTGGTATAGCGGTTCAGAGTGGTGGTCTCCAATCTGGAGAGGTGCGTCTGATTCCCCGTCCTTAGAGCTGGGGGACTCACAGCCAGTTCTCTCTGAGCTCTCTCAGCCCCACCTGCCTCCCACGGCGTCGGTGGTAGACCAGGAAAGTAATCTCAGGGCTCTCTCAGCCTCCCCTCCCTCACAGGGTGTCTGTTGTGGAGAGAGGAAAGGGAAGGCGACTGTCAGCCGCTTTGAGCCTCCTTCAGGTAGAGAAAAGCGGCATATAAGAACCAACTCTTCTTCTTCTTCAGCAATATCAGGGCTCTCTCAGCCTCCCCCACCTCACAGGGTGTCTGTTGTGGGGAGAGGAAAGGGAAGGCGACTGTAAGCCCCTTTGAGACTCCTTCAGGTAGAGAAAAGTGGCATATAAGAACCAACTCTTCTTCTTCTTCAGTAATATCAGGGCTCTCTCAGCCTCCCCCACCTCACAGGGTGTCTGTTGTGGGGAGAGGAAAGGGAAGGGGATTGTAAGCCCCTTTGAGACTCCTTCAGGGAGAGAAAAGCAGCATATAAGAACCAACTCTTCTTCTTCTTCAGTAATATCAGGGCTCTCTCAGCCTCCCCCACCTCACAGGGTGTCTGTTGTGGGGAGAGGAAAGGGAAGGGGATTGTAAGCCGCTTTGAGCCTCCTTCGGGTAGAGAAAAGTGGCATATAAGAACCAACTCTTCTTCCTCAGTAATATCAGGGCTCTCTCAGCCTCCCCTCCCTCACAGGGTGTCTGTTGTGGGGAGAGGAAAGGGAAGGTGAATGTAAGCCGCTTTGAGCCTCCTTCGGGTAGAGAAAAGCGGCATATAAGAACCAACTTCTTAATCTCAGGGCTCTCTCAGCCTCCCCTCCCTCACAGGGTGTCTGTTGTGGGGAGACGAAAGGGAAGGCGAACTTTGAGCCTCCTTCAGCTAGAGCAAAGCGGCATCTAAGAACCAACTCTTCCTCTCCCGAGGTGCCCTAGAGCCGCTGCGCGACCCTCGGGCCCGTCCCAAGCGGGGGCCCACCCCACCTCACTCCCTCTCCAGCCCTTGCGCCGCCTGCGCCAGCGGGGGTGGCCCCGCGTCTTCGACGCCAGGGCGCTCCAGGGCAGGGCATTGCAGGGCGCGGGCGTCGGCAGGCGGCTCGTGCCGTGCGGGGCTGTGGGCGCGCGGGGTGTCGGCGCGTGGCGGCCGTGCGGAGGCGTCGCGGGCCCAACAGTCCGGCCGTCGGGGGGCGGCATGGCGTGTGCGGAGGCTTCCCCTGGCGTCGAGGCGTGCCGGAGCGCGCCGGTGCGGGGCGCGCGGCTGGTGCGGTGCGCGGCGTCGCTGTGGCTGGCGCTGGCCTTCGACGCGGCGGGCTTGGCGCTGCTGCTGAGCGGCGTCTTCGCCGACGTGGCGTTCGGCGACCTGCTGGTGTACGCGGGCGGCCTGGGGCTCGTCCTCAGCCTCCTCTGGTGGGTCTTCTGGTACGCCGGCAACCTCGAGGTGCCGCCCGCCGAGCTGCAGGACGACGTCGGCCTCCGCCGCGCCCCGACGCGCCCCAAGCCCGGCCTCGGCGGCAGCGTCCGCTCCCTCGGCCGCCGCCTCTCCGGCGCCTTCGCCCGCCCGCGCGCCGCCCCGCGCCCCGCGCCCGCCCCAACGCTCGACCTCGAGCTCCAGCCCGTCTGAGCCACCCACGCAGGCAGGTACGTCGGGGGGCGTGCGCGCACAACAGCCCTGCGAGGTGGGACAGGGGGACTCCAATTCCCAGGAGCCCCTGCCAGCTTTGAGGATTGGAGCCCCATTCGAAGGCAGCCCCGGGGTAGCCCACCTGTGGTCCTCCAGTGGACTACAATTCCCAGGAGCCCCTGCCAGCGTTAGCTTTGAGGATTGGCGTCCCATTCGAAGGCAGCCCAGGGGTAGCCCACCTGTGGTCCTCCAGTGGACTACAATTCCCAGCAGCCCCTGCCAGCGTTAGCTTTGAGGATTGGAGCCCCATTCGAAGGCAGCCCAGGGGTAGCCCACCTGTGGTCCTCCAGTGGACTCCAATTCCCAGGAGCGCCTGCCAGCGGCATGTAAGAACCAACTCTTCTTCCTCGGTAATGTCAGGGCGTTTGCTGGCAGGGGCTCACGGGGATTGTAGTCCATTGGGCATCTGGAGGGCCGCAGGTGGACTAGCCCTGGGCTAAGGGACGACGCAGAGCCTCCTGCCCCTGGGTCTAGCATGGCTTCTCCCTCCTGTCCAGCCAGAGATCCTGCCAGGTAAGTTGGGCAGAGAGAGAGGACAAGTCAAATGGACCCAGTGACCTGTGCAGGTACAGGTACAAACAGATAGGTACGGATACGTTCCTGTCCGTTTGTACCTGATTCAAACTACATTGGCTGGAGAAAGCAGAATAATGTGAGGAAGGGTATCGGGGACATCACAACCGTGCAAGCAAACTCTTTCTGCTACCTGAATTTGACGATACCTGCCACAGGTCATGCTCAAAGGAAAGATGCTCAACCTTGCCGAAAGTCATGCCTTCCTTGCCTGAAAAGGTTCCAAAGAGTGGAAGTACGAAGGCAGAAATACAATAGAGGGATTCCCCAAAATCTCGGTGAGCGGGTGCTACAAGGAACTGAATTTAAAATTTGCCGTTCCAGGTCCTTGGATCTCTGAGATGGTTTTAAATGTGTAGTTTTCCTCCTTGCCTGAGCCGTGATACATCGATGCCTATGATTTTGATCTTAGAGAAAATTAAATTATACCAGTGTAATGAGTCACTTAGCATGTCAATTAATGGACTTCCTGGAGAGGTTGAAAAATGAATTTCTAGCCAGTGCTTGAGCTTCGTAGACTGAGAAGGAGCCTCTTTGAGTTTATTTATTATATTTATATTTGAGTTTATTTATTTATATTTATATTTATTATATTTATAGCCTGCCACTCCCGTTCCTGACAGCTCTTGGTGGGATTTGATGTGTGTGCATATATGCAATAGGAATTTCCTATCACAAAGGAGGCGTAACAGAGATCGTAGCCTCTGAGAGTGCACAGAGTGCATTCTGGCTCAGAGTCCTGTGCTTCTGTGGGTTACGTTGACAGCAAGTTTTATAGATCAATGGGGCTTTCTTCTACAATTTCCTGTCTGTGTGAGGCTGATTTGAGGTTAGGTCCATGGGCCGCCGTGGACCCCAAACGGCCTTTTTTTGGGGTTCAAGCCCAGATTTGAGCTCTGATTCTCTTCCTCTTCTCAGAACTAACGTTGGCTGGAATCACATCTTTCTCTAACTACGCAGAGTTAGCCATCCAGCTAGTAAATTTGCAAGGGCAACGTTTAGGGTGGGGATCGTGTATAATCACCAGATCTTATGGTGGCACTTTGCACTTTGACAACATTGACCGCCGATCATAGTGCTTGGCGGAGTCCTTTAGTTATATACAAACTAAACTACTGTTGTCTAAAGATAAGTAGATTTTAAAGTACACTTGGAACTTGAATCTCTGTTTCATGTGGATGTAGTTTCCTTCAAGCCCTATTCGAAGTGAAACAAGAAGCGCTGGGTTTTCAAGTCTGGCGTCTCATCTCAAAAGGAGAACAGGTGGTTTTCTCAATGTCTACCAGGATGATAGGAACACCAGTGAAATTCTTCACTGGTCTTCCACTGTTACTGCCTGAGGAAGTGATTCTAAGAGTGGTTAAAAAGAACTGAAGTTTCGGTGAGGTGAAACGGTCAAGGTAGACGTTGAATAAGAAATTGCCTGAGAAGTATTTTTTTTTCTCATTTATTCCTTTCCTTTATCAACATTAAGCTCCTTTGACCCAGAGGCCTTGAGTCATACAATAAAATCACAGTACCCCAGGAACTGTGTATCGCAATAAAAACATGCAATCTAAGTTTTATAAAATTAAGGCATAGGATCCTAATAGTTTACATTAAAATCCATTTTTTCTAAAAAGTATAATGAACTCAGTATAGAATTACAAAATACAAGGCTAGATTCAAATGGGTAGCCGTGTTGGTCTGAAGTAGCACAATAAAATGAGAGCACCTTTAAGACCAGCAAAGATTTATTCTGGGTGTGAGCTTTCGAGTGCAAGCACTCGAAAGCTCATCCCTTGAATAAATCTTTGTTGGTCTTAAAGGTGCTACTGGACTCTGATTTCAAAATACAAGGCTGTTTGCCTGATATTAATCCCACAGTTTGTCCAGAGAGAGAGAGAGAAAAGGGTGCAATGTATACATATCAATTCTTAAATAGTTTCAATAAAATCAGAGTCCAGTCGCACCTTTCAGACCAACAGATTTATTCAGGGTGTGAGCTTTCGAGTGCAAGCACTCTTCCTCAGACTATGCTACTTCAGACTAACAGGGCTTCCCATCTGAATCTAATTAGAGTGCTGCAAAGGTGTAACAGATAAGCATTTGGCTCCAGATTGCGTAGCTGCAGAACTAGTGTCAGACCACAAAAAGGAACTACCTAAATGGGGCAGATCCAAAGTTCTTGCAATGAGAAATATTAGAATAACAGAATAATTAATGGTCTCGGTCTTTGCTGGCCTGCTGAGCCGCACACTGGTTACGGGTTGATTACACCCTCGGCCGGGAAGCCAAGACCAAATTGTGAGGCAAGCTCAGAGTCCACAGGGTCTAACGCCGAGGGTGTCAATTCACCAAGGAGGATGGGGCAGGGAGTGGCGTGGAGAGAGATGAGACAGGGTTAGTTATCAAAGAGAGTTCCAAAGGCTTACCAAGGTTGAGTAGCTGGGGAGCAGAATTGGCTACTCACTGATTTCACTCAGGCATTTTAGTATGTTCCCCCAGAAGAGGTAAAAGACCCTCATAGGAGTTTTGATACTGAAGAAAGTAACTTCAGCCAGATTCCAGTGAGTGTCAAGCGGATTTCTTTCTTAGTGCTGTTCCTACAACACAAAATGGTGATTCCAGCCTTTCAACAAAGATAAAGAGTTTGTTGTCTGCTTATCGTATTTGACTTACGTTCTGTAGTGTAATTCACTTTTGAGCTTCGTTGAGTAAGGCAGACAGCAAATAAGGTCTGTCATGTTTCAACCACAGGCAGAGAAATGAATATTTACACAGCCAAAAGAAAACAGCACAAAGAAACTTTACAAAACATTTTATTTTCAAATATTTACAGTTCATTAAATATTTACAGTTTGTAAATTGAAACTATTTACAGCTGATAAAAACTATATACAATATTTACAAAACCGTGCCCAGAGGGGACGGAGGCCCCTCTGTAGCCGTCGCCGAAGCCCCCCCAGCACCCCTGTGTCGCTTGCGGGCCGGCTGCAGAGGGCTCCGGGCATCTCATCTCCTCTTCCATCTCATCTCCTCTTCCTCTTTGTCCTCCTCTTCCTCCTCCTCCTCTTCCTCTTCTTCTTCCTCCTCTTTGGTTTGGACCTGCAGTCAAAAGAGAGGCACACAAATCAGCCAGGGCTAACGCTCATGGCTTCGGAGCAAGGCATTCTGGGAAGGGGACTTCTCTGCAGGAAAAGGGGGCATCTTTGGGGCTCCAGCCAGGCCTCTCCGAAGGTGGGGGGGCAGGAGGTCAATTACCTGCAGGAAGAAATGGGGGGTTAGTGAATGTTTCTTCTCTTCCTCCCCCTGGAGGCATCTGTGTGATGTGAGCCATTCAAACAAAGGCCATAAGTCATGATAGGAATGGCACTTCCACGTTCAGGAGCAGTCTACCTGGGAGTACTGGGAGGGGCTGGGGGACATAAACCAGGCAAGGGACACCTTGGGAGATCTCTGAGAAGGACAACTGGGCCTTAGATGGCAGAGGACAGTTCCCCTGGGGAAAACAGCTGTAGAGTCAGGGGGAATCCGGAGGTCCCTTCCCTTTGAAACCCCTCCCGCCATGGTCTCCAGCCCCCAACGCTCTGAGTCCTTCCCAGCCCACCAATTGGGCACCTGGGCTTTGGACCGATTGTGCTGCCTTTGACGGCCCTTCCTTCCCTGGGAGGAGGGCCTGAGGGCAAGATGCTAAGGAGGAAGGACAGGCACGGCTGCCCCTTCCCTGCCCTGCCCTGCCTGCCCAGCCCCTTCCTGGCACCCGGCTGGTCTCTTTTCGAACCAGGTAGCTGAGCCCGATGGGCCTTCTGGGTCCAATCCAGCAGGGTCCCTCATGTACTTCTGGAAGGGCTGGATAAATAACTCCTTGCCGCCACTGACAGGAGGGGTGCCTGAGGGCTGGGCTTGAGCGTACCTCAAACATATTATCTCCAGACGACTCAGTGGATTTGCCTCCCTCAGGGCGGGAGGATTCCCAGCTGGAAACTATTTACAGCTGATAAAAAACTATATACAATATAGGGTCCTTCTCATGTACTTTAGGAAGGGTTAGATAAATACCAGGTCTTGTATTCAAGATTTCTGGGACACAGTGAGAAGAAGGTCTATGTCCATGCTTGGCCCCTGTGGCCTCTTCTTGCATGCCCAGGGACATGCTGATCGCCAATTTGGGGTTGGGCGTCGAATTTCCTCCTGGGCAGACGGGCCAGGGATTCTGGTTGGGGGTGGGCACCATCTGGGCATGGAATTGGGGTTCCTGTGGGTGGGCAGGCAGTTGTGAGTTTCCTGTATTCTACAGGGGGTTGGACTAGATGACCCTGGAGGTCCCGTCCAGTTCTATGATTCTATGAGTGGAGGGGGTTTAATAGGAACATTCATTCAAAACTTCCCCTTCTTTCATTTTATGCTCAGTGGATCCCGTCTTCCCTTTCTGGTCTCTGGGAGATTTCAGCAGGAATACTGACACAGGGGGGAACATTTCTTTCCACAGTCCCTGTCACACTGCACAGCACAATAACATTGACCCTTTCGGCAGGCCACTGTCCCCTTCCTTGCCCTTTCCCCATTTGCCTCTTCGTTGCCTTTTGTCCACAGTTTCTGCCTCGCCCTCTGCAATATCGTCTCCTTTTCCTTATCAATATTTGCTACCTTCTGGTTGATTGCAATTCCCCGTGCTCAATATGGTTTAGTCTGCATTCATAGGACTCCAAAGCCCAAGAGTTTCCAAAATGGGGCGCTGTTTAAAAAAACGAGGATTGAAATGAGTTTTTGCAAGAAGACATACAGTTCAGTTTTTGTTGAAGACTCCCAGATTTGTCATAATTTTGGAATTCAATGCCATGACTCAAATACAACGTTAGTGCCCCAGTCTATAGGCATATTCTGTCTCCCTGCCTCCTTCGGATGGTTAGGAGAGAGGAGAAAGGTTTTTAAAACCTTTTTTCTACTCCAAATGGGCATTTCATCCACTCTGTTTTGAACTGCTAGGAGCCAATTGGCTGGCCGCTGGACAGACAGGTAAGCCGGTTGGAGGAGGAGGCACTCAGGGGCGGGACAGCTGCCCTGAGTGGGTGTTAAGCGCTGAGTGGCACTTAAGCCATGAGACATGCTCCTCCTCCAAGGCCTTACCAGAAATATTAAGTGAAACAGATATATGCTGTAAGAGCCAAACAATATCAGAATCAGTGGAAGTCAATAAGAAAATGCATACTGAAACTATGAAGTGAGGTGCCACAAAGACTATTTAGGTTATGTCTTGTTGGCTCCATTAAGCTGCTATTTAGACAGGAGATAGTTTTCAAAAGGAATTGTACTACAAGCAGTTTAATTGTTTTATTGGCATTGTGTTTTTTTCCCCCTCCAGGATTTGTTGAAGGCTGCGACTGCGTTTTATGGTGGAAATCAAATAGGAACATCAACCCGACCACTGGGAGAATGAATTACTCTTTTTCACTGAAGAAATCCAGCTGTCTCCCGGAAATTTGCACTGTATGGTAGAACCACGTTTCTGCCAAATAAATCCCTCCGTTACACAGTGAAGGAGCTGTAAATCCTGCCTCTCAAGGGATGGAAATGGATTTTTAGCCAGGTATTTAAAAATGACGTTTGGACAGCTAGATTTACAATTTTTCAAAAAAAACATCAACAGTGGTTCAGAAAGAGTCTTGGCACCTCTGCCCGAAAAACATGGGTGTTGATCTTGCAATCAGCTATATATGCAAGTAATTAAATAAAATATGTAGAAGTATTTACAGAATGATGATCTTAGGCAAGAATAATCTTGCAACCAAGGCATGGATGCCCTTAAATATCGGGAACAACAGGCATGTTTTTACGCCGTGGAGCTTTATAAATTATTTTGCTCGTTTAATATGATTTTTCTTTTTTGCATTTTTATATTGTAAAATATGTTTCACTAAACTCCAAATCTTTCAGATGCTCAGTTTTTCTTTGTCTTTTTTAAAGTTTGGAATTAGAATGGGTGGAGATTAGGCTCTTTGTGGCTAACTTGCTTGTTTTTTTTCCGTGGGAAAGCCAAAGAAATACAAACCATGACTGACTTCAAACTTTCTCAACAGAAATTCTAGGCGGAACATGGGCACTCCCCCCCCCCCCAGGGTCTCCCACCTCTTTCAGCCCATCCACCAACTCAGTATTAAGTGGAGTATGGCCAGGCCTCTGATAGATTATTACACCATTTGAGAAATGAATTGTCAGCGGATAAGGGCAGTCTGCTGACTGCCGCCCCTTGAATCTTCCCCCAGCTTGTATGTGGGAAATCTTCGAGCCTCAGTATAGGCTAACGGCCAGTCTTGAGTTGTTCTTTGCCCACTTTGTGCCGTGGCCAGTTCATGTTGCCTCTGCCGTTCGCTTTCAGCTCTCTGCTTTTCTGCTTCGGCTGCTTGGATCTGGGCCAGTTGTCTCTGCTTTGCGGCTTGCATTTCTTGAGCGTGCAGCTTCAGCTTTTCCAACTCTGTCTCCTGAAGCCAAACCTCATGCAGCTGGTTTGAGGGCCCTGGTGTTTTATCCCCTCCAGACTGGATGCAGCTTTGCCTTCATCCCATCCATGTTCCTCTTCTTAAAATCTGTCTTTTGCTTCTGGCACTGCTCGTAAAGTGCTGCTTTGGACAGCTGAAGAATTCTCAGTGGTTCTCCGGACTCTGTCTGCACTAATTTTCCCTAATCTATCCTATCTCAATCCTAACTAAAGCTCTGCTTGAATTAGCATTCTGCTGTATTTGTGACCCAAATGGAAAAAAAAATCTTCGACTGATAAAAAACCCTTACTGGTGTGTCTGTTACCTGTAATCCTGGTTCGAATGCGAACCGCTGTCACCATGTGGTGAATGGCGGAAAATGCAATCCACTGATTCTCACCCTTAATCTTTCACACTGTCCCTTTGTCCTGCTATCTTGTTGCTGCCACCAGTAAGAACCTCTTTTTTAACCAGGAGGAATCTTGCTCCCTCCTGGAAAATATAAGCAGTTATTTCCCCCCCACCCTTTAGCCTAGTACTCCACCTGCCTGTGTGATTTTGTACATGGGCAGAGTAACAGTGCCACCACTGCCTCAGGAATAGAAAACAGAAAGCCTGTTCTAACCCGGAACCTTGCTCCTAAAACCTTTCTTCCCCTCCCCGTTCTCAGTCCAAGAAGATTAATTATTTTTTTCCTCTTACTCCAAGACAGAGCTAACTTTTCCTCAGGGAGCCTGGCTTCCAACTACCAGCCTCCTCCCCGAGAGATTCAAAAACCATATATCGTGACTGCGGAACAGAGCCTGTTTCAGAAAGGACCCCAAAGGTCCAACATAAGCAACAACAAACTAAAGACGGGAGGGAGGGATCCACCACAACCACTTCATCTATCCCCATGCCCTCTTCGCTCCATGTTTGCTTTTGTTTTGGTTCTTCCTGTCCTTATTGCTGCTTCCATCTCCCCTGCGACAACCGGGAGTCTATTTCTGAGCCCCAGCAGCTCTGAGTGACATCTTGCTCCATGCCTTTGGGCTTGCACTGTAGCAGTAAGGGGAAGCTACATAAGGAAATTAACCTCCCCCCTTGGGACCAGTTTCTTCATTCATTCATGCGAATGAATATAAATCTAAATAATAAATTCCTATGCGGGTTTGCACAGATCTTGTCAATAAAATCCTCTGATTTCATGCAGGATTTTAATTCTCCCCTCCAGGCCCCTAAACTTCTCTTCTAAAAGCATTATAACTGTACACTTAATTACTTATCATATTAATATTCCGCCGTCTCCGTGCGGCTCAGGTCAGCTTACATATAACACAGGAAACAAGAAGGTAAGTACATTCAGAGTAATATCACATGAACAACAGTAGTAACAGCGGTTGCGTAATAATTCATAACTGATATAACATAGCTTGCAAACTTAAATGGACTCCGGGGAATGGGAGAGGACAGGAAGGCCTGGAGGATCATTGTCCAGGGGGTCGCAATGGGTCGGACACGACTTCGCACCTAACAACAACAACATAGCTAACAAAGCAACATTAGCATATTAACTATAACCCTGAGTTGGTCAGCTCAGGAAGGGGGAGGTTCTGGGGGGGCCAGTAGATGGTTGTTGGTTCAGTCAACCTCAACTAAATGCCTGGCAGAAGGGCTTCATTTTGCAGGCCCTGTGGAGCTGAGCTTGCTCCGGCAGGGCCCTGATCTCTTCTGGGAGCTCATTCCACCAGGTGGGGACCAGGACAGAGAAAGCTCTGGCCCTAGTTGAGGTCAGATGAGCTTCTTTGGGGACAGGGATCACCAGTCTATTGGAAGTGGCAGAGCGTAGAGCTCTTTGGGGGTAATAGACTGTGAGGCGGTCCCTCTGCTACACCGGGCCCAGACCACATATGGCCTTAAAGTTGATTACCAAAACCTTAATTCAGGATTCAACTGGTAGCCAGTGCAGTTGCTGGAGAGCAGGCCGGATGTGGGATCTCCACGATGTTCATGTGAGGACTCTGGCTGCTGCATTCTGGACCTGTCGTAGTTTCCAGATCAAGGATAAGGGTAAGCCTGCGTAGACCAAGTTGCAGAGATCCAGTCTAGAGGTGACCATCGCATGGATCACTGTGGCTTGATGTTCCGTGGCCAAGTAGGACGCTAGTAGTTCGGCTTGGTGCAGGTGATAGAACACCAGCTGCACAATTCTTGCTATCTATGCCTCCATGGAGAGGGAGGCATCCAGGGTCATGCCCAGGTTCCTGTGGGAGTGAGCTAGTGACAGTTGTTCCCCCGGTCAGAATGAGCAGTCGCACTTCCTCGGTTAAACCTTTTTGACCCAGCCACAGGACTTCCGTCTTCAAAGGACCGAATTTCAGACGACTCTGCTTGAGCCATCCCATCACTGCTTCCAGACATCTGGCTAAAGATTCTGGGGGGAATCAGGGCAGCCATCCATCAGGAGGAAGAGCTGGGTGTCATCTGCGTACTGACAGCAACCCGGCCTGAATCTCTGTCCCAGTTGGGCAAAAGGGCACATGAAGATGTTAAAGATAGGAGAGGGGACCGCTTCCTGTGGGACCCCGCGTGTGAGCTGGTAATGGCTTGATTGCCTCTCTCCAATTGCTACCCTCTGTCCACAACCCCAGAGGAAGATCAGCCATTGGAGGGCTGTCCCCCGTATCCCGGCGCCGGCAAGATGGTGAGCTAGGACCTCATAGTCGACTGTGTCAAACACTATTGTGAGGTCTAATAGCCCAAGCAGCACTGACCCACCTGAGCCCAGCTGGCAATGGAGGGCTTCTGTCAGGGCAACCAGCACGTGCTGTTTCTACCCCAGGGCCAGGCTGGAAGCCTGACTGGCATGGGTTTAGGACTGAATGACAAATGTAAACTTGTATCTTGTCTTCAGGGAGGAAAACAAACATGGCTGTAGTAAAGGTGTGCGTGGGGTAAGGGTGTGGGTAATGATATCACTTCTTGGGGTGCAGTAGAGCTGTTTGGCCAGCTGACAATCACTTCCAGGGGTCCTCACGGTCTGAAAAATTATTTCAGGGTTTCCTCCATGGTCAAAAGGTTGAAAAAGTATGCTCTGCACAAAGGAAGACGATGGCAAACCAGCTCTTAAATCTCTTGCTTCGAAAACGCTGCAGGGTGGGAGAAATCGGCCTGTGACTCGATGGTACATTAAAGCTGGCCAAGCATTCGCTTACTCACTGATCCCCCATGGTGGCACACAGAACGGGCTATAATAGCAAAAGGGTAACATTAAGTTTTGTAAAAGAACCTGCAGTAAAAACCAAATGTAAATAAGCACACGGGCTCATTGGGGGGGGGGGGAGTCCAAAAGTGTAGTAAAATAATCTTTATGAAGACCAATTGAAACACCCCAATCCGAGGTCACTATAACTCTTCCCCGGGGAAGAATAAATAAGCAAAACTAAAATAAATTAATTAAATAAATAAATAAGCGAAATTAAAATAATTAAAGTAAATTAATTAATTAAAATAAATAAATAAGCGAAATTAAAATAAATAGATTAAATTAATTAATTAAAATAAATAAGCAACATTAAAATAAATAAGCGAAATTAAAATAAATAAATTAAAATAAATAAATAAATAAGCAAAATTATAATAAATAAATTAAAATAAATAAGCAAAATTAAAATAAATAAATTAAAATAAATAAGCAAAATTAAAAATAATTAAAATAAACAAGCAAAATTAAAAATAATTAATTAAAATAAATAAGCAAAATTAAAAGTGCCGCCCAAACAGCCCCTGCAACGGAAGCCACCGAGCCGCGCTTTTAACCTCGCCGACGGGGCCGTTCGGAAGCAAAAAAACCCCGGAACGCGCACGCGCGCCACGGCGCTTCCCTTCTCGCTCCCCGTCGCCGGGCTTGGCACGTGCTCAGCGGGGAGCCGGAAGCGCGCGTCCTCCGCGGGGGGGTGTCATTCTCCTTCCGGGTCGCGGCGCGGTGGCGGCGCGTGCGGTTCGGACCCGGCGCGAGGAAGGGAGAGGAGGCGGCGGCGTGGCTGGCTGGAAGGAGAAGCCGGTGGGAGCCTCGGTTTTATCCTTAAGGGGACATTATTGTGGGTGTTATAGAGAGAATGGGTGATATAGAGCAGGGGGAGTCAAACTGCAGCCCTCCAGATGTCCGTGGACTACAGTTCCCATGAGCCCCTGCCAGCGAATGCTGGCAGGGGCTCATGGGAATTGTAGTCCACGGACATCTGGAGGGCCACAGCTTGACTACCTCTGACATAGAGCAGACTACCTCTGATATAGAGCAGACGCTGGCAGGGGCTCATGGGAATTGTAGTCCACGCACATCTGCAGTTTGACTACCCCTGATGTAGAGGAGATAATTATATATTCTTCATACATAAGCGTATGTGTGTGTGCATTTAGTTATTCGAATTTTATACCACCCTCCCATAGGGTTCTGGGTTCTGGTTTGCATGGAGCGTTATGAGGTCCAAGATATAAGCAACAGTGGTTTCCTAACACCCAGGTAGCTGGGTTTGCAGACATCTAGGTTCCAGCAGGGGTAGTCAAACTGCGGCCCTCCAGATGTCCATGGACATCTGGAGGGCCGCAGTTTGACTACCCCTGAGTTAAGGAAACGATTGCACCAAGCCGACAGCAGGAAAGATATTTCAGTTCTAGGGAGCCAGGAGAAGCAAAACGGACCCCTTGACCTAGGACGTGTCCACCAGCAGAATCCATGTTTTGGAAGGCGGAGTTGAAGTGCAAAGCTGTGGTGTTAGAAATGTCCTTTTTTTCTTTCTGGACATTCTTTAGGTTTTGAGAAGCCCCAGAAGTGGCATGGTCACTGTCTGTGGTTGAGAAGCATAGCTGTGGACATGTCCTCCCAGCACCCCTCCCCTTCCCACCCACTCCGTCATTGGATATTTTGAGAAGGGGGCTGAACATGACAATATATGGTCATGTCACCCGTTAAATGTTTAACCAATTTGACAAATGTATAAAAACTTACCAAATTTGCACCCATTCAGGAAAGCCTTCCACAGCTGTCAAGGAACGCCAGGGATTTATGAAACCCTGATTGAGGAAGCCTGTCTTAGATCCTTGAGAACTGCTGCCAGTCAGAGTAGGTAATTCTTAGCAGTAGTCAAACTTGGTAGGCAGCGCAGTGTCATAGAGTTGGAAGGGGCCAGACAGGCCATCTAGTCCAACCCCCTGCTCAGTGCAGGTGAGTGTTTGTAAGGGGCTCCATTCAGTATCTGCACTAATGGTTACTGGTTTAATTAGAATTAGCCTCCTTTTTGCTGGTCTTTAAGGGCAGCCCCCATGTGAACCAGTTGTTGGACTAGATGGGCCATTGGTCTATTCCCATGGGTCTTGTCTTATGTTCTATTACTGTATACGTGTATTGCTTTTCTTGACACCCCGCATGTTTTCTGCTTTTGTTAGTTATGTAAAATTGAGTAGTAAACGTGGGTTTCTCGTTTTGTAATGAAACTCTGTATGTTGGCCTCTCTGAAATCTTGTATGAGAAGTAGAAGCTGATTGGATAGATTGTGTTGGTTTGGGGCACCAAGCGTTATATTTTTCAACTGCTCCACCTAACCCCAATTCCTTAGTTCTTCTGACTACAAGGGTTTGGTGGTGGCAGAGTGGTTCTGTTTGACTTTCACATAGCAGCCGGCAAAACCAGAAATGTTCTAAAATAATGTGTTGTTTTAATTGTGCTGTGTTTTCTTTTGCCATTTTAGAGCTTCAGTCATGTTGGCCACAAGTGAATTAGGACGTTCGTCGCCAAGGAAAACAGTTCGCTTTGGGGGTACCCTGACAGAGGTTTTGGTCAAATACCAAATGGTAATGATCGCGGTGCATTGTCACCTGCGTTTTGTACATGGTTATCGGAGGGGGAGGGGATGTGAGTCCATCCTAGCAAAATAAAACAGAAATGTTCATGGCATCTGAAAGACTAACAGCATTTACGAATGAGTGTGTATGAATCGTAGCTCACTTCTTCAGGTGCGGGAGATCAAAAGTGATCCCATCTGTTCTGGAAAGGGCTTGGAGGAGGAGCTGGTCTCGTGGCTTAAGTGCCACTCAGCGCTAAACACCCACTCAGGGTGGCTGTCCTGCCCCTGAGTGCCTCCTCCTCCAATCGGCTTGCCTGTCTGTCCAGTGGCCAGCCAGTTTCCTCCCATTCCCTACCCCTGACCATTCCCTCCTTCCACTTCCCTCAGAGGCTGCAGATCCCTGCTGCATGAGAGCTGCCCATGCTGGTGAATTCCCCAACAGCTGCCTGGGGGGTGGGAGAGGCCATCTGCAGAGTTCTTCCACTCCACTCCCCCCCCCCAATCTAGGACCTGTTGTATTCCTGAATGCAATGGGCTTGGCCCCTAGTTCTTGTATATTGGCCTCGCGTAACTTGGAGAAGGGATGTGATACGATA